>NW_016163213.1:30078-37838 GCF_001687245.7 Rhagoletis zephyria | reverse complement strand
GCAAACAAAATGCCGTCCAATTGTTGTTCATATTCCCTGTTCGCGTTAAATATAAATCTACATAAGATACTTTGTGTTTTTCTTTTTGGTTCTTTTCCAGCGCAATAACTTTTTACATAAATATTTACACAAGATTTGATTTATTGCTATTTATTTAAGCATTTAAAAATGTTAAGTGAGTAGCGCGTACCCTCATATATATACATGCTCTTATACATATACATTGGCTTTATTGTTGCACAAATCGCATTTACACGACACTAATTCCCTCATTGCTCAGCAATTTTTTCGCATTGGCAATTATAGTGCGCTAAGATTTACGATGTTTTGTATAAATAACAATAGCAAAAAAATGTAGAAAACAAACATTGTATACATACATATACAAATGTATGAGAATGTGTATATCCAAAATAAAGCAGCAAACAAAGCGCTACAAAGTGCTGAGATTTACAGCTAAGTAGGAGAAAAGCATAACTAAAATGGAGTAAAATAATAAAGGCCATTTCTCATAGTGTAGCTTTTAGTATTTTAGCTTACCAATGAGACATATGTACATACATATGTATGTATTAGTGATGTTGCGAATGTGTAATTTTAGACATCCGCGGATGCGAATGCGGATGTCAAGTTTTTTTAAGAAATAATTTAGGCGAGTAAATTAGCGGATTTAGGTGAATAAAAACTGGAAAAGTTATTAACTTTTAATAAAGTTTTTATTTTTTTTTAATTTAAAAATTGGAAAATTGTATTTAATAAAAATCAATGCTGCTAGCTTTTCGGGTTATAGCCTGTTTCTTGAGGGGTCGCAAATCAAACCTGCGCCACTAAGTAACTACCCGCTCGAGGCGACAAACTTGAAACATGAAATAATTGTGAATTCTTTTCGATTGACGCTGCACCAGTTGAGAGGACTTTCAGTTATATTCATAAAATTTTTTGTTTATTGTGGTGCAATAATTCCTTTTTCAGAATTGCATCGGGGCTGCAAATGTCGGATGTCTGACTTTCATCTTCACAATCTAGCATCCATGGCAAAATCGTTGTTTAAACACCATTGCTTTCCAAAAATTTCTTCATTCTCATTCATATGCTTGTTCAGAATTTGTAACGTCAGGCAGTCACAATTAATTACTCACCGCTGGCCGTACCATAAGGCATGCACATTTTGACAACTATTACAAAATTAAAATAAATGTTGTTGTTTTCGAGTGCCCAGAGGATTATTTTGCACAGTAAAACCGGTCAAAATTATTGGGTGTGTTTTTCTGCTACGTAATAAAAGAAAGCACGTAACTTTACATAATAAGCCGTTTTATGAAAAAAAAATATTACACTTATCTAAGAAAAAGTAAAAAAAAAAATCCATCCATCTTTTTCAACAGACCTCTGGCAAATAATATTTGATAGTTATATAATTCTATCCTAATTAAAGGTTATCTTTTACCGCGCAAATAGTCGATTCTTTTTATAGCTTGGCGTTCAACATTTTCGCTGGAAATACCTATTGAAGGATCTTACTCTTTGACTTTAAATTACAAAAGAAGGGGGACGTAGGGGGACAGTTTTAACGTAGCATCTCCACAGGCAAAAAATATTGGCTACAATTTGTCATTTTGTTTGCCAAATATACGTTTTATCAGTGCACTTGCACAATATTCGCATTCGCAAAAGCTCCGCATTGATTACTGCGAATACGAGAGCGAATGCGAATGTTAAAATTAATGCGGAAGCTCCGCGGTTGCGAATGCGAATGCGTATATTCGCAACAACCCTGATATGTAAGTATGTGTATGTATGAATATGTTTGTGTGCTCTATGTACTACAATGTATTGTGTATGTTGTATGTTGGTGAATGATATATTATAAATCTGTAGAAAGATAGATAGTTGCATAATAATAAACGCCTGTCATAAATTCTTAACACTTGATTGACCCATAAAAGGCAGCCAAAGGCAACAGACCAGCTGAAGTTGGCAGTGGTGTTAATGTAGAGACACATGTGTATGTATGTATGATTAAAGATTATGAATATGAGGCACTCTAATGTACACTATGTACTGTATGTGTGATTGTGCGCATGAGTTATGGCTGTTCAAAGCAGCCACTAAACATGCAACTAAATAGATTATGAAGCGGTTATGTGATCATGTTTATAGGGATGCATTTTAGCTCCTTTGAGCTTCAAACAGATGTAGTTGATGTATGTATGTGCATGTGTGTGTAGATTTATGTGAGCATATTCATGTCACTATTATTTATTAAATTATGGTACATATGGATGCACGCATACATTTGTAAGTCAGACCACAAAGCGCGCCACTGTTTGATGTTGTTGTTGTTGTTCCTGCTTATTTATGCACTCAATACATATGTACGTATGTGCATATAGTCATGTGAAAAATAGTTTTGGCTATTTTTCTTTTCTTTGCTGAATGTTATTTTATTTTTTTTAAATACAGCTCACTATCTAACAAAAACCATATAAGTCCAAATTTCAAACTTTGTAGCAAAATCAGAAAAATTCCACAAAATTTTATAACAACAACAAACTTTTTATTAGGAATTTTTTCAAATATCTAAGTAAGCAGTATTACAGCCCATTAAATTCTAGCATTTTCTTCCATACAAAGTATGCTCGTCAATTTTTGTTGTCTGGAAAAATATAATAGCCAGCCAAAAAAAAAATATCAAAAATCAATGCTAGAATTGCTAGCTACATGAAACTTGCACTTTCTTAACCCATTCAAGACCAAGGGAAACATATGTACCTCCCAAAGAGTTTCTCGGCTCATAAGAAAACTGTTTCTGTTTTTTTTAATTAAAATTTTAGAAATACACATTAAATATTATCATCGAAACTAAAAAAATTACATAAAATGAATTAGAAAAATATTGGTTTTTGAAGAAAAAGGAAGTAAAGAAAACAATTAAATTTTGAAAAACATTTACATATATTTGGAACTATTTTTAAAAAAGATATATTTAGAAAAAAAAAACTTAAAAAAGTAATATTTTTTTAAAATGGAATTTCAGGAGAAAAAGCAATTTTTAAGATTTGTTTCTAAAAATTATCTTTTTGTAAAAATGTTTGCTTAGGAAAAAATTTATTTAGAAGTAAGTTATTTTTACCAAAAGCAGAAATAATTATCCAAATAGAAACTAATGTAGGGAAGCAAATTTTTATAGGTGCAATTTCGATGACATTGAATTGTTTTCCTTAAGTTTCGAAATTTTGTATTTCTGCTTTTGGTAAAAAATTGTTCTTGTAATATTTTGTATATTTTTTTTTATGCACTGCTTACAATTTTTTTTTACAAAAATTTTTTTTACAAATTGCTTCTTAAAACAGAAAAAAATTTGGGAAAACAAAATTTTGTAGCAAAAAATGGTCGAGGAAGTTGAGTTGGAAAAATAATTTTTTCCTTGTTTTTTCTTAAAAAAAAAATTATTTATTACCGACCTCAAGAAAGACGAAGGACTTTTACTTATAGGCTCAGGGTTCCGAAGGGGTTAAGCTAGAATTTATGTCCCTATTATTTTTCACACGACTGTATTTACTATATTCATATGATTCTGCTCAGCTCTACGCTGCACTTAGTGCACTAGTAGTGTATTTTCGCACACTCGAACTCGCACAAATGTACGAACAAACATAAAAGTATGTAACTCGATTATCATCAGCTCAGTGGCTGCATTGCTGTCATTGAAGATTTGATATGAATAGCAGGGCATGTGCAGCGCCAAGCGGACGGACGTTCGGATGACGAACAGACACAGACGACTTGAAATGGAGAGCGACAAATGAACGCATAATCGCTCAGCTGCAACGACCTGCCACTTTGACGCTGACCAAGGCGGGCATACCGTGGCAGGAGGTAGCACAGGAGGAGCAAGAGGAGAGTGATGCCAAAGTGGTGACAATCTGGACAGCGGACATTTAGAGGAGTAGGACGTAGCAAAGAGTTTATTTGCTTGCGAAAATATATATACACGTGCCTCCTACTGGGCGCACAACATCCATAAAATCAAATATGAGTACAGACCGCGACAAAAGATAGCACCTCAAAATTTCAACCAGTTTTTATTATTTTTCTTTTTTTTTTTAAAGTTTAGTTAATATTTATAAAAGTGTAGCTCATAATCGAACAGAAAACCATATAAATCGATTTCAAGCTTTTTACAAAAATTGGAAAAAAACCCATCTAAACTCCAAGCTTTCTCAATAGAATTTCTTGAAAATTTTGGTATGCATTTATACAGCTTATTATAATAAAGTGAAAGTTTGAAGTTTTTAAATTTATTAAAACTCAAAGCGGGGTTTTTAGAACCTTCAATTTACATTTTGTTATAATAAAACTTAAAAACTATCAAAAATTGTTCAACTAATTCTAATTAAAAACTTTGAACTGAGAGGAAATTTTTGTGAATTTTTACTAATTTTTGTTCAAAGTTGGAAACTTTTAATTGTATTTATATGATTTGTAATGGATAATTAGCTAAAAGGTACTTTTACGAAACCAATAATGAGAATTAAACAAACAAACGAAAGATAGTCAGAAGTGGTGAAAATTTGTCTCGCGCGCGGTAAATATGTACAGTCAAACACCTTGAAGCTGGATAACAAATTTATGTACTAGAGTGGTTAAATTTTTTTTTTTTTAAATTCATAAGCGCTACCTCAAATTATTGTTATTTGTGTTAAAAAAAAAACAGATACGTATTTTTTCTTTTTGAAAAAAAATTATTTTAGAGCTCGCGCCGGTCGGTTTTTTATAAAAATGCTGATGTTCACAATTTTTTTTTATTTTCGTGACATGCTAAAATGCAGCGAAATATGTGGTTTTTACATGTTACTCTGTAATTACTCTGGTATTATTGGGGAACATTCCCTCTGGTGGTTCTTCTGAACCACTCTTATATGTGTAGAGTGTACTTATATGTATATACTGATGTACGTATTCGTGCAAAGTGGTTCTTATTTTATAGTGGCAGTTTGGTTTTGATATGCAAATCCTCTAGATTTTCATATAAATAATTCATTTCTATTACTTTTTTGCAACTAATAACTCAATCGACACACTTTGTTAGACGCACACTTATGTTTGTATATTTAATTCATATATACTATGTTAATTTTTTCATAATTTGTATTATACAATAGCTTGTATTCATTAAAATGTCTGAGCCAGCGAAAGCGATCGAGCATACACAACGCCAACTGCGTTGTATTTTAAAACAACGCAATATATTTTTTCATATTTCATAAAAAAATTAATATACCACAAAACAATCAAATGTGTTGTGAAAATGTCTAGAAAAAAATTATAAAATAAGAAAAAAGTATTAAATAAATATTAATAGTTTACACAAGCTGATAACACTCGCCTCACTTAGACTCATATTTATACGCAAATACATATTTGCATTCCCCAAGGCAGCTATGAAACACAGGCATCTGGCTGTGAAAGAGGTTACATATTCATATACATAAATATTTACAGATGCGTTCAACTAATTAGCAACGAAATTCAAAATGGTATTGTTTGCAAATAATGTTTATTTCTTTGTTTTTAATAATTTTCATTTAAAATATAAATTAATCTATAACAGAAACCACAATAACAAAAGTTTCAAAGCTTGCACAAATTGCAAAAACAAAAAAAAACGAACTTCAAAAAATTTACATCAAATTTTAAAAATTTTTAATTAGAATATTTAGAAAATGTTCGGGTATGCAGTTTTATAGCCCGTTCAATTATAGTAAAGAAAGTGCATGTTTTTTGTCGGTAAAAATTACTGCTGACTTTTTACAAGTTTTTTTGTGAAGGGTGTTGCGCATTTACTTCCATATAACACATGATCATTTTGTTTTTGTATGAAAAAAACAGGAACACACTCCACAAAAAAAAAATCTAAAAAATTAACGGTAATTTTTAACGACTTGGAACTTGCACTTTGAATGGGCTACAAAACTGCATACCCGAAAATTTTCTAAATATTTTAATTAAAAAATTTAAAAATTTTTAAAACAATTTTTTGAAGTTTGATTAATTTTTCTGCAATTTGTACAAGCTTTTAAACTTTTATTAAACGAAAATTATTAAAAATAAATAAATAAACATAATTTGCAACAATATCATTTTGAATTTCGTTGCTAATTAGTTGATCGCATCTGTATATATACATATGTACGTACATATTTATGTACGTATACCTCTATGTATTTACCTCGGTGTTTATAGCCACAACGTCCGTAAAATTAAAGCAGACTCTAAATTTAGAATAAATAATCTATGCTCAAATTTAATATGCAGTTGTTTACTTACAAGAATACATACTTACACTGACGGAAGAAAGTTTTTTTTTTTATGAACAAATTAAAGTCTACTTTGAAATAAATGCAGTGAGTAAATGTTTCGAATTTTGATACTCTTTTTACTTAAAGAAGCAATTGTGTCTTGGAAGTATGAAAAAGCATATGCGAAGTGCAGAACGAAAGCGCGTTCAAAAAATTATTTTGACTTTGAAGCTCTTTAAGCCAAATGCATCTTAAATTAGTTAATATTAAATGCAGAGTCGGATCATTGACAACTTTCTAAATTTCTTAAATAAATTAGTTCGTTGCCGGGGAAAAAGAGGGAGCTTCAATTAGTTCCACCGGTGGTGTTTTGCTTTTAACCAGATCCACCTACCGACATATATAAAATATGGCATATTGAGGCAATCATTTTCTATTTCGGTTTAGATTTTAAACCAAATTTTCTAAATATGAAACCTAGAGACCAAAATTAAAATATTTTGGTTTGATTTTTAAACCACTCATAGCAAAACATCATTTTGTCGGCTGCTAGACTAAAATTAAAACCAGAATATATTAAAATTGGCTTAAGATTGACTGGTTAAAAAAGTAGACTATGAAAGATTAAAAAAGGCAATAGTCCCAGCGCGGTTTAAAAATTAAACCCAAATTTTTTACCGTGTAAGTTTCAAATTGATTCCGAAAAATTGCCAAACATTCGCAATTTACTCAAAATTTAGAAGGCGTACGAGTCAAACGGACCTCAGATTCATGTTCAGCGGGTCGAAAATATGTCGGTAGGTAGGTCTGGTTAAAAGCACACACCACTTTTTTTTTGTATGCCGGTGTAACGGCTGAATTTCGCATGCACCGGCACAAAAAAAAATGATGAATCCGAATCTGAGGTGCGTTTGTCTCATATACCTCCTAAA
This sequence comes from Rhagoletis zephyria, assembly GCF_001687245.7. Lineage (NCBI taxonomy): Eukaryota > Metazoa > Arthropoda > Insecta > Diptera > Tephritidae > Rhagoletis > Rhagoletis zephyria. The sequence continues at coordinate 30,604 of NW_016163213.1, read as the reverse complement.
TTTCGCGTTAATTGCGAAAATGGCAAATTTTGTGATATTTTTTCACAACTTTCGCAATTAACTCGAAATTGAAGTGGTGTACGTGTCAAACGGACCTCAGACTTGGATTGAGGGGTAAAAGCACACACCACTTCATTTTTTTGTGTACCGGTGCTATTATTGAAAATAAAGCAAAGCACCTATATGTTTTAGAACCACCACAAATTTCCTACCAGAGTAATGTCTGCATTAAATAAGTTGTGTAACATGTGTATTTGAATTAAATTTTTATTTGACATCTGTATCGCCTTCTGCGCACTAGTCAAGAGTTATTTACATTGCCCTAGAGCACGTGTAGTTACACCTCTTATTACATACACGTGCCGATAAGGTGAGTACTTATTTTCGCACACGCCCTTTTTAAACACATTCTAATTCACTTATATACATTAAATTGTAACTAGTATTTTTTTTTTTGTCTTTNCTTTTTGTCCTATATTTTTTGTGATTGTTTTTATTACAATCCAGACATCGCGTCAATNTTTGC
>NW_016163213.1:0-30068 GCF_001687245.7 Rhagoletis zephyria | reverse complement strand
TTTCACTNTNTCGACGCTTTCAGCAAACACACTGGTTTTTTATTAGTTATTGCTGTAATTGTATGTCTGAGTACCTACACTTAGCTGGTTGTAATGCATTAGCTGCATATTAATTAAAACCACTTAAGTATATGTACATAAATTTAAACGTATGTAATTGCAAATTACACACGCTCTCATTCAGGCTAAGATTGCGAATAAATTAAGTTGAATAGAAATTACAGAAAAATTATATGGGAATCGACCATTTTTGAATTGGATGAGTTTTGATTAGAACGTTTCTTTCATCATATAATAACATATAATGAATATATAAGCGTATATCGTAATATGTGGGCGGTATCACACCCATTATAAAAAATTTACCTTCATAATGCTACTTCTTTTCAAGGGATTGTTGTTTGAATCAGTTTTGAGTAAATTAGACTTCTTAAACTTCGATATATCGAAGTTTCAATGATTTCTGAGTGCGTACCAAGTTTGGTGCGAACGGTTACTGAGATGCAGATATGTATGATTTAACGAAGCTTTCGTATTTCTCTAAATTACCGTTATATAGGATGTGTGCGTGGAAATTTACTGCCGTTTGCAGTGGCGAATTTATTGTAAAGGCAACATAGACAGGTGCCTGGGCGGAAAAATTTAGGGGCGGCAAAATTTGAGTTGAAAAAAAGATTTTTTTTGTTCTAGTTAGCGGCACTGAGAGTAGAATTTGTGCTCGATAATAAAGCTGAGTTTCGAAATTTAAAAAATTGTGAAAGAAAAAGCTTATATGAGCGAATCCAGAGCTTTTTTTAGTGTCACTTCCTTCTCTCACCAGAAAAAAAAAACGCTAATGCTTAGCTGATGAAGATGAACGATTGCTAGAAGCGATCAGATACGGATAACAGATCAATTAAGCGTCAGAGGTAATAACATAGGACGTTTTGCAGTATCACCGACGATATATTTCAATCAATTGATTTCCAGAAATAGGTGCAACAAAAAACAAATCAAGTATTTGAACAATTTTAGTCTTTAAAAGTTTATTTAGGCGAAAAAACCCGAATTTATTAATTTTTTCATTGTCACTCGAAAAGACATCCTACTGATTTCAAAAGAAATTTTTGCAAGATGTACTTTTTAATTATATGAATTTTTGCTTTCAAATAAAATGTCTTTTTTAAGATATACATTTTTGAGCTGGAAAAAAAATTATATGAAACTCTCGCAAAAAAAATCGTTTCAAAGTTCAAAAATTCATATCTTTTAAAAACACCCCTTGAGAATTTTAGGATCTTTTAAGATCATTTGGAGTTATTGTATAAAAAAAATCTGCAAAAATGGTTATAACTGTTTACTTTTTTTTTAAATAAATATATATTTTTTTAACTCTGAATATCACCTTTGAGACCTGAACCATTCTTGTAACTATAACAGTTTTGAGATATTCTAAAATGAACATGCAAAATCCGGGAAATCCTGACCAAAATTCATTTAAATCAGAAATGGTCATTCCATTTATTCGTCAATTTGACAAACGTAAAAGAATTCCACAGTTGGTTATTAATAAAAATTATCTGTCTGATTGCCTCGATAGAGGTACTGTTAGTTAGCTGTGATTTAATAAGTAAGTATTTGACAAATTTTGCAGCAAAATTAGCTTGGTTTTACCTGTACTGAATACTTTAATTACTATTGCCGTGTATGCAGAACCAGTGAGTTGGACGTCCACTTCCCTCTAATTTCGGCCACAATTTGTATATACTTAGAGCTCGCCTTTTGATTGAGTTTTCGCTAATTATAACTAGGTATTCACGGCTTCGTTGATTAGTTCTCCTATTATTCGCTCCATGCCGCAAGAACTATATACAATTTTTCATTGCCATTTCTTCTTCAGCAAACGCCAGCAAACAATCTTCATCTCCACCACAGAGATAGGGAAAGCTTTTGACGTTTTGCCATCACAAATGATGCATTATCGATGACGCTGCCGAGCCGCGCCGCGCCGCGTTGTAGCATCGCTAACAACATAAACGCGCCACTTCAATGCTCCAGCGCGCTGGGACAACCCAAACGAGCGCATTCGCCATCAAAAACACTCTCGCAGCTGCTCGTACTTACTACTATCAGGGTTAGAACTACGGCAAGCAAAAATCGGAGTAAATGAAGTGAAAAAGCGTAGCAGAAAATTAAATTCCGTAGTAGATATTTTTTATTATATTGGCTGTCATAACTTGCCTTTTTAGTTAACAAATAAAATAATGCATAACAATAGCCTTTAATCGTGTCCTGCAAATATACCATTTAGCATCTATAATCAATATTTCTTATATAACATTCTCAGCTCTTGTTTGTTAAACATCAAAAACTTAGTAGGTCAATATCTAAAAAAAAAGACGTGTCAGAAAAAAACTGTCAATGTATTCTATCTACATTTGAATACTATTTTCCGGTCTTGTAAATCTCTTTTTTAAAAAATTTCAAAAGTAAAAAAAATTGCATGCGTACAGTTTAATTGGAAGGCAATCACTCTTTGACCTCTTCTATTAAAAAAAAGTGTAAAATTTTTTTGACAAAAATGTGTTCGAATTGAAGGCCAAATAAATTAAAAAAAAAAAACTAGATACTTATAAAAAACGGCCCTAAGACAATTTTTTGAGTTCAGATAATGCAATAAGTGCTCTTTATTATTTGGGAAAGAAAGCCATAGTAGATCGTGGGTAAAGCGGAGTAGCGTAGCAAAGCTACTACGGTCGTAGTGAAGTTCTAACGCTGACTACTACTTACTATCTATAATCGGGTCAGAAAGGCACTTGAGCCCGTACTCACCCGCGCTTCTGCCAAAAAACTTGTCAACTGCCGAATGCAAGAAGTGTCTGTCTGCCTGATTGCTGACAGCCTAACGATCTGTATATTATTTTCATGGCTGTGCGAATGTCTGTTAAGTTCCCTCTGCAGCGGCAGGAAGGAGCATATCTAATGGTATCGAATTCGTAAAAGTAATTTGCATTAGCACCACATACTCTGCGCTCAAATACCCCGCCCGTAGACTACCCAACTCTGCTGTACGAGTAAATAGGAAGAAAGTTAGCAAGCTTTAGCACTGTATCTATATACTTGGCACGGACTTTACTGCCGCCGCCACAAACAACATCAAACCATGAATAAGCGCCAGTTGATTGCAATTTGTTTACACACGTACACACATACATACATAGTACAAGTACCTACCCTGTGGGGAAAATCTCTAGTTCTGAACTGGGGCGCTTCTAGTACATTTAGACCCAGTACTGGTACGGATAAATCTCTTTTGCATGCAAGCAACTGGCGAATTTAACATGGCGAGTCCTAGGAAGTGTCAATTGCCCCCCGCTGCATACCTTTTTCGATAGTTCCGAACCAGTCCTAAATTCTATAGTTCCGAACCAGTTCTGAAATCGACAGACGAAAGAAAAAAAAAAGTATCATGATTTTTCAATCTTTTTGGTTCTTCCGTATGTGCGATTTTAAGTTATTTTGGAAGAAATGTGTTTTCAATTTGAAATTAAATTTGTTTGAATGATTGTAAGAAATGTACGTTTACATACCTTTAGCTGTAGCTGAGTTTGCAGAGGTGCTCGCTGTTATTTCTTAGATTCCAGACGGTCCCAAGATGTTGAAATGTTAACACAAATTTTAGTTTGTGTATTACCAAGCTATGAAAAAGCATCTGCGAAGCGCAGAATAGAAGCGTATTTGAACGAAAAAGCCGCCGAACACTTATCTATGTAAAGTAAACAAGCCCCCCGCTGCATCCCGTTTTCTATAGTTCCGAACCATTTCTAAATTCGCCACTTTAGATATAGATTTCTAGTGAAAAAAACTGAAAAAATTAGTTTTTTAAAAGTACCACTTTTCGCTGATTTTGGACTGGTGGGGATTTAGTTCCTATCGGACTAGTTCATTTTTGGCGATAAAGATCTAGTACGGAACTACAAATTTAGTTCACCAGTTCGGGGTTTCCCTGCAGGGTAGAAATACTCAAGTGAGGGAGCAAAGCAGCAGTAAAAAAAAAAATCTTCTCAAACTTTTGATTGATTAATTTTCTGCTGGCGCTGAAGTTATAACCATATTTTTGTTTGATAACTTAATCGTTGGCACAGTCTTTGAAAAATATTTTCGTTTTCTTGATATTTTCGATAAATCCCAATGAATGGTGGGAGTGTTGCCAGATATTCTCTGCTAAATTACCTACGGAAATCGGGGGAAAATCCCTCAATTCGCACATCTTAAAAATTTATCCCACAAAATTTCCAAATAATTCAAAATCCTATTTCAGTAGTAAAAAGTAACATTCATATACTTAGTTACCTTAATATAAATATACATACAATATTTTTTCCAGGTGCAAAGGTCGGTAGATTACGTACTAAAGGCCTTAAAGAATTCTGGCAATTCTTAAAACTACCACTATTACAAATTATTTGCATTGTCTAAGCGAATATGGATTTTGGTGACTTTAAAGTTGAAGCACTTGCTTTTTTTGATTTGATTTCATCAGATAACTTGTTCTGCCTTTTACATTAAAACACAGTTACAATTGGAAAGATTCTTTCTTATAGCCCGAACACAATGAAAACGACGAGCTACGGACCACAGCTGTCAAATTAATTTAACACGTACTCTTATGTGGATAATGTTTTTTTTTGAGACGACCGGGTTACGCTACGACTGTGGTTGTGGCCAGATTAGATCTGTTTCTATTTTTCCAGCGACAGATAAGGTTCTTCCTCTTCTTTTTAGCAAACTCACACAAATTCCAAGAATGATAGATTCTATCATTCTTGCACAAATTCGTGATGTCGCTGACGCGTTCAAAAAAATCATGTCGTCATCGACAAAGCGTTTAGATGAGGAAGATAACAAACTGGAAGCTGTTCAGAACTTTACTCAGCACTTGAATTGGTTAAAGTGAGAAAAAATTTCAAAATGATCCTTATAACATTTCCTACTTATATAACTTTACTCCACATCATAACTTCAGAACGATTAATTTCGTAAGGGTGTCGCCTATTCTTGAATTTTGATCAATTATGGATCGATAATTGTGTTTAATAAAAATCCCTTTTTTCTCCTTTTTAATAATTTTTGTTGCAAAATACTCCTCGAATAGGGAAATTATCCACAATCTGGCATCACTGATTTGTGGGACTATTAGAGTATACAATTTTAGACATCAACGTTTTGATTAATGATTACGGTCGGCGGCGATATGAGGCAATTGTAGACGCGTGACAGGCTTTTCGCTGGCGTTTAATTAACCGATTTTTGAGCAATGGTTTTGTTTTGATAAAAAAAGGGATTTCTTGGGGTTATTTTAAGTACGTATATGTAAATAGATATAATTGATGCAAACCTTAGAAAAGATTTTCAAAAAAGACTTTAAAACCAAAATAAATAGGTACAGTAGACTTGGATTCCTGATAACTTCATGATTATTATTATTTGTTAAGAGGATATGTTTAATGGTCTGATCAAAGTTTTCTTCGACATAGACTGTGCATGGCGTACCCGGAGTTATATGCACAATAAATGTTGAATACCTTTAACAATAGAATGGTGTTCTGCACAAAAATACTGTTTATCGAGTTTACATTTCCGGTGTCAAAATGCAAATTTAAGCCCATTTTACAATGGTTACCCAGAAGTATTTGGAAGGTTCAGAGAAATCAGGTGTGACTTTGTACAAAGTGTGAACTATTCTGTTTCTAGCGGGTTAGTTATCAAGAATCACGCCCCCTCCCCCTCCGCCTACTAACCTAAAAACAGTGGGAAAGTAACTAAACACTTCAAATTTAACTACTTGTGCGGTAATATTTCTGCGAAGTTTTACACAATAATTGAAACATTACTAGGCAAAATGAAGTCTCAGTGGCAAATTGTAAAGTGAAAACAAAAGCCAAACGTGCGATGTAAATACGTTTTTTTTCTGTACATATTTACATACATATAACTTCGCGCATTTTCCAAACATCCCCGGTTACCCCGGTTGGACTAATCGTGAACATTTTTTCAAATTCAAAATTTTAAATACATTTCTTCATTTAAAATCTGTCAAATCGTGGAGACCCGAGAGGATTTAAAAAAATTGTTCGAAGAAAAAAAATTATTTGATACAAGATGTGTCGATGGGTGTCCGGGTACCCGGTTGGCCACATAAGGGTTAACAGGGTTTTTATTTCTTTCTAAAAGCTAGGGTTGCCCACCGTACTATAATATATAGTATTGTACTATTTTTTCTGGGTCTGCGTACTATGCACTGTTGGAAAAAAATATTGTATGCAAAAATACTATATTTCTTCAATTGTAAATATATGTAAATATATTTCAGTCATTTGTAAGAAAGAAATGTTTTGAAATGAATGACATTTATACTGAAATATCAATATTAAAATAAATATACTTTAAACCAAATGGTTTACAGATCAAAAATGGCAACATTTCTAAAAATACTTAAAAAGATTTGCCAAATTTACTTCAAATTATTTCAGTTATGCTATCCATTTCTATTAAGATTTTGAAATGGGAGATGAGAGAAATAAAGTGAATATCTCACTAATAAAAAATGAGTTTTTGATTTATATTATTTTAAATATTGATAGCGATAAAGCATATGATACTTTCAAAGAAATATAAATTTTTATAGAGGCAATGCATGAGAAAGAAAAAAGATGTACACTTAAAAAGCATGTTTACTATTTCTTAAAAAAATACTAAATATTTGAATTGTACTATATTTATTCAGATTTTTTTTTAAAAGTACCAAAATTTCTTAGAAAATGTTGGCAACCCTACTAAGACCGTTTATGAATTTAACATAAGGAATTGTCCTTAAAAGCTTGAACTGTTTAAAAAATCTCTTCCACTTTGCACTGGAACTGTAATAGGCAAACGATCGCTCGTTGGTCAAAGTAAAACCCCCTAATAAAGGTTTGAAACCCCCATATTTATAGTCCGATTTGGTTCATATTTAGAATGCTTGCTTTAAAAATATTTGTTTTTACTATTAACTGATTTATTTATTTTTTTCAAGGAGAACAATTTGCCTAAAATAATTTTTAAGCTCTTTTTCTCAAGTTTTTTCAAATTCTGGGTAGTAGTGACTTTGTTTGGAAAACGACCGATATGTATTTGTTGTCTTAATTTATATTGTTATGTGTTAACTCGCTTTAACGAGGAACAAAAAACAAGCTTTGCTAAAATGTGTTCCCAAGAAACCTGATTTTATATATGTAAGTCAGCAGCTTTTTGCGCAAAAAAGTAGGTCATTCGAACAGATTTTTAATCTTTTTTCAAAACTTGTTATCAATTCTTTTTTCCGCGGTAGCTCGCACTTACTATGGAGATTCATTAATGCAAAAAAATAAAACGTAATGTCTTTGAGTAGCAAAAATCGTGATATTTGATCCTTCATGGCCACAGGAACATGCAGGCAGGCTACATATAAAAGCCACTCTATTTTAAGGCAGCTGCCAGATATGGCAGCATAAAAATCCACTTATTAAAAAAATAAAAATAAATACTCGCACGATAATAAATGTTATTCCATGCAAGCATATTTGCTCACAGCTACATGCGTATATATGTACATTTCTAGTGGATTTTTGTGTTTGTGTGTGCGTATTTTAGTGTGCAAAAAAGGCGCTTATTCGACAGCATGTGCTTTAGCTCGACAGCAAGGCCAACAAGGCGTGTGCAACTTCACTGCTGTTCGCATATCCTTGTCCTTGTCCTTGGGCAGCAGCAGCAGCAGCAGTAAGCTAAAAATTTCCATCAGCTGATTGCAGCGTCGCTTCACAGCAGAGGCCTAGTTTTTTTTTGTGCATACATATGTACATGCAAACGCACATATGCATACATAGGAATACGCTGAGAGAAATGGGGTGCAAAGCAATTAATAAGGCATTGCATTAAATGTTTGCTGCTGCTGCCGCTACTAGTTACTCTAGTTATTGCTACACAACAACATTGATGTATTTTTGCCTTCGGCATTGAGCGCGCGGCATGGCATGTTGCACATGTCGAATGTGCGCTGCTGACAGCCGAAAGGACCTCATGGCACATAAACGCAATTTATTTTTATGTATGTACATATGTGTATTTGTAAATTATACAGTGCCAGCGATAAGCATAAAATATGTGACTGGCCTGATGGGAGGATAAATTTTTAGGCAAAAATGTAGGGTACTTGTGCTCACATCTTTATACTTACGTACGTATTTATCCACCTTTCTACCATTAATACATTTGTTTATTTGTGTAAGTGCACATGGAAAATGTACAAAAGGTGTTTTATGATTGCTTGCACATGTATGCGGGCATTGTTTGTTGGTAATGCACGGACTGCAGCCACTAATGCGCCATGGATTAAGTAATGACAGTCCGCCGGTTAGAGGCTCATACGTATGTGTATGTATGTATGTATGTAGGTTCATTTGCTAGGGCCTTGTGTTCCTGACGAACATAAAAGTAAGTTTTAAACGGCATGCAGCATGCGGCATTTGTTCAATGTCACGGCAGGCGTTCGCACATACATACACACACATGCACACTCCCGACAACCCAATAAGTGAGTCACATAGAAGCGCAGCAAACTCCCTTCGGCCATTCCAAAGTAATAAATATGCTTTTCCAGATCCTAATGCGCATTTCGTACATAAATAAGAATATGGTATGGCTTTGTATCGCTTCGCATGGAATTGGGTTAGAAATTCCTGACATTTTTGTAGCACCACCCACCCCTTGGCTTCAAACAAAGGCTGTTAAACAGACTAGCCGTCCGTAGGCTGGGTGTGCTTCCCTTTAAGTACAAATGATTGTGAGCAGCGCTCCCCCATGTCGTGAGAACAGCTGAAAACTTTTCGTTTCTAGAGCGGAACTAGTCAGCGGCGATAACTAAAAAAATACACACGTTCATCCTAGTATACATACATATGTATGTAGTATGTCTAGTTATGTATATATTTACGCTTGTGAGTAGGTGCAAAAAACCGGAACCAAGTACAGCTGGAGTGCTTTGTTTTTCTGTTAAATTTCGGCATACAAGTGGATTTGGAAGTGGAAGCGCCTGAACGGATGTCCGGATGTGTTGCGGGAAGGCCAGCACAAACACACAAAACAAAGATATACATATGTAGATAACTATATGCAAAAAAAGACAAAACATTATGTGAGCCATTGAAAATTCCTCAAATACCAGACGTGCTTATAATCGATTTATCGCAGCGCATGCCCAAGCGATTTCGCTGGTACAGTGGGTCGTCCAAGTATAAAAGTCGGCAGATTAGTTTCAGGTATTAAAAGCTTTATGACGGTGCATTTTTGCACATGCATGTTAATAATAAGAGTCTTCAGAATCCGAAAGCATATAACCAGTGTTGCCAAGTTTTGAATTTGAAAAGGGACAAAAACCCAAGAAAAATCGATTTTTTTCGAATAAAAGCACCAAATTTTTAATGGAGTATTTAGTGGACTTTGTATGCATGAAAAATAATATTGTAGGTATACCGTTTCAAATTAATAAAAATCAATTTTATTCTATTTTCTATAAATTCAAAAATTTTCGTTCAAGCGCCGTTAAGATTCTTGTTCTTATTTTCTAATTTGTAGCTGTTTCCAGCGTTGCGGTCTTGTTTAGATGTAAGCAAAATTGATGAATTTTTCTTGGCTGTTTAAATGTTAAAATTTTCTTTGTTTTGCTTAGTTTTTTCTAGAATTCCTATCAAACGAAAGAAAAAATCAGAAATGAAGTTTCATGAACTATTTGGTAGCTTAAATCTACACTTAGTGTTCGTCCGATACCTCCATGTACTCGATACCTGTACTCATTAAAAGTATCGAAAAGAATACTCGATGCTAGTCGAAGTATTGCTAGGAAATACTCGATTCTCCTTGTACTCGAAAGAACTCACACAAGAAATTTTAAGTCAATGCCCATGTACAATGTAACGACGTACGACATACAGTGGAGAAAGGCTTATGAAGAGCTGAAATTGCCTTTTCATATCCTTCTATTTTGGAATGGGGTTACTTGGAAGTGCTGAAATAGGAAATGCTAAGTAATGAGAAAACTTATTGTTTATTTTTGTTTGATTCTTCGCTTTCTAAATGATATAGAAGTATATACTCGAGTGCCTCTACCAAGTACCGAGTATTTCTTGTACTTCGATACGGGTGTACAAGTACTTCATGGGTATCGAGTAGAAAGTGCAAGTGTTTACTTGTTTGTTAAATCAACTAAAATTAATTTGAAATAGATTTGTGTTGTAGTTTTTGAAAAAAAAAACAACGATTCAAGATGAGAACCGCTCGATTTCGCTAGGGTTAAAACTAACGAAGGTGGAGAACAAAAATCGTATCGAATTAGAGGACGATGTGGATCCAGCCTTTGATCTGGGGAAGCATCGTCTATAAGTACTGGTATCGGAACATANATGTGTACGTATGTATATACACGTACATCAGCACTTTTGGACATGTGCATAGCGTTGACGATCATTTTCATAATGTTTATGCTGATGATAATTTCCAGGAAGGACGCTAAAAACAAGGACATCACCACCAATGTTGGCATTCTGTATTGTCAGCTGTCAATTGCCACAAGCACCAATAAGCGCAACAACAATAACAACAATAGGAACAGCATTCATAACCATTTTATGCAATGCATTAATCTATGCAGAGCGTCGGTTCCAAAAACGGGAGGAGGTGCAGAGGCTCGCTCCAGCAGCCACCACTCATGCCTGGCACAAGCTGCTTCGCCTCCGAACGAAAAACCAAAAAAAAAAAAAAACCAAACGACAAACCAACTGCCAGCGGCAGCAGCATCACCTCGTTAACTCACTTTTCACTTCAGTATGTTTTCAAATACATAGATACCATGGATAAGTATGTAGCGTGCATTATTATCATCACAGCCAGTCATAATCCTGCTGGTGTCAGATTTCATAATTTGATTTCGAATCGAACAGATCGATTTGTTGCGTAAAGTTACGGAAATTTAATTATCAGCTGACTGTTAATTTGGATGCGGCCCCAAGGGCGTTTGTAACGGTCCTTCGTGCGGTCTGATTGCTTCAATTCAGCCAACCCTACTTCGATTTTAGATCCAAACCATCCTAGGGGCATACATCACGTCACTAGACACGAATACCGCAAAACATGGCGCATAAAAAACCTCAGCGAAGAAACACTGGTTGCATTCCAAAACGTCGAAATACAAAGCATAAAATATTTGACGGCGAAGAAGGACTTAAACGTATTTTCCCAGTCAAATATGTTAGCGGGGTGTAAAAAGATTTGGGGAATGATGCTGAAGTGACAGTCATTGGCCAAGTATAAATCTATGATAACGCTTCTTTTTTCGCCGTCAACTAGGTTACGCGTCTTTCTTCACCGAATTTTTTCTTAAGCGCCGTTTTTCGTAATATTTTTTACGCGTCTTTTTCGCCGTCGAAACACTAGCGCATCTTAAGTCGTGTATTGTGACGATATGCTTCCATGAGTTTTAACATCCGTCATTACAAAAAAAAAAAAAAAAAAAAAATTAAAAATCAAAAAAAATTCATTTTCTCTTTAATTAACTTGTACTAGGTTGCCCGAGCTATGCTCGAAGTACATATACTTTTTAAAGTTTTCAAGGTTTGTATATCAAATACTGGTAATTTGGATTTTGATATCTATTAAGTAAATTTCTTACATTAAAATTTACATGGCAACCCTATTTAGAAAACCACAACTACTTTCTCAACACCTCAACTCACCACACCTCAACTTACCACACCTAAATCCACCACACCTAAATTCACCACACCTCAAGTCACCACAACTAAATGCTTTTAAAAAATTTCAACAAATTATTTTTCGTGGGTGGGATAAAGAAACATATTTGGGTATTCACACAATTGGGATACGATTTGCGCTGAATACCCAATCGTGTGCCACTGCCTTTAAACTTGTATTTATACGGATGTTGTTAATTACTCGGCCGTGCAATCATAGTAGCACAATGCCACTAATATTTGACTTCCACCAAAATACGGGCAGGAATTTCGAAATTTCAACCCTGTTTGTGTGAAATGTTTTATTTTTATCAGTTTTCTTCTTTTAATCTAATCAATCTATGTTGAAATAAAAGTTAAAATAAAAAATAATTATTTTGTCATGATGTCAAGTTGTCTAAGCTAGCTAAGTGCCAGTAAAAAAATATTCTTAACAAAAGCAATCAACTCATACTTATCGACTATCGATTGAATTTATGTAAATTCTTGAATGATCGACTCTTTTCCATCAGTTCGACTCTTCGTTCGCTTCATTCTATCAAATATGTGTATGAATGTATGTATGTACATTAAGGAGGAGCGAAATTGCGATTTTTTGAAAACCGGTTTTGCAGATCTGAAGAAACTTGCCCAAAATAAGGGAGAAAAATAATATATATATCGTTTAATTTAATTAAATTTTTTAAAAAGGTGGAACCGAATTCAAAACCCTCTAAAAATATTCCTAATGATTAATCTAAACCATTTCTCAGTGATGAGAGGTCTCGCATGATGTCAGTTTTCATTTCGTCAAATTTCAAATCTCCCTGTAAATTTAAAAAAATATCACCTGTGCATATCTTTGTAGAATCCCAGTTCTTTAATTTGACTTCTCATTTTGGAAATTCGAAATAGCGGTGCAGATGCGATGACCTTAAAAAAAAAATGCATGGCAACTGTAATTAAAAATATTATCAGCCTAGAATTATCTTAAAACTCTTTCGTTTGAAACTAATATTTCGATATTATCTTATGTATCTTTCATATAAATATAAGTTAAACAAATTCGACTTTTCAAACAGGTGGCAACCCCTTTAAAAGTATTTTCAAACCAAAATTTTTCATTAACTCCTATGTACAAAGAGATGGTACAAATGCCCCACCGAGCAACAAAAATGTAAATATCTCGACAGCCAAAATACATACGATCGTGAAATTTCATGAAAGCCTTGTGCAAACTTTTTTGAACACCATACCGTTTAAAAAATACATTTTAATAATAAAGGGCACTCTTTTTAGGGTCTGAAAACCCATGATTCTTAAAGAGAAAGTAGTGGTACATTTGTACCATGAAATATCTTCTTACATTACAATACAATTACAATCGTGGATGTTTCAATTCAGCAGACTAAACGGCGAAGTCGATTTCTGTTTGACAGACTGTTAACTCGACATGAGTGCTTCAAAGCATACCTTCACCGATTCAAACACGAACCGGAACCCATATGTGACTTCTGCGGAGGAGATGTAATAGAAGAAGTCTTTTTTGAGTGTATGCGATTTGACAGTACCAGCTTAAAGCTTTGCAACATATCTGGCGAGAGTTTCACACCTGAGTCACTCGTGGAGGCTATGCTACAAATCTGCGAAATATGGTCGGCAACATGTGATGCAATAGCAGAGGCGATGAAGGGGCTAAGGACACCCGAATGGCTACGGCATAGCAGCGGCGACTAACTACCCGTGTGGTGGGGAGTTCTAAGAAATAAAATGATTTTCCTGGTTTTTTGGGGACACTTGAAAACCGTTAAAGTATAAACAGAACGAGTTCGCGTGATATTCGCTTAACATTTCGTCGAGTAAAACTGAACCGGTACAATAATTTAGTGCAACTACAAACATTGTGGACGTATTCTACATACGTGAAAAGTGTAATTTCACTCCACCTTAATGTGCACACCTTGTCACATCCTCAATATGTATGCTAAATTGTATAACAGCATGTATTTGTGTCATCATTCAAATAATATCCAATTTGTTTGGTGTGAGAACAGTTCGCAGTTTTCTTACTTTCCTACTTTCTTCATCCGTATTGTTTGTTATTCATTTGTGCTGAAGTTCTCTGGTGTTGTTTGTGTTTTGTATAGAATATCCTACTTAACAAATTCATGAAATTTGCATAAAACATTGCGAAATAACAGCTCAGATATAACAAAAGAAACAATAACCATTCAACTAAAGTGACAAAATTTCCAATGACAGGTAATAGAAATACTTAGAGCGACGTCTGTTTGACTGAAAGGGTCTTATACAGGCGTCCATAGCAGAGCATTGGTCAATCTTGCAGACTTTTCTATTCACATTTTTTTTCAAAGCCGGCTTTCGAGAAAACCCGGATTTTGTTTTACATCCCAGCAAACATTGAGGTTAGTTATCGATTAGAGATTGATTGGAGAACTAGCCACATTTTGTAATCTCAAATAGTTCTCGACTCCAGAAAATATTAATTCTCCCCAGAAGATAATTTAGGTAGGTGTTCTTAAGTAAAGCCATTCTAAGAGGCCTATTCAAGAAGGGCTGAAAAAACGGCTTGCATGCCATCTAGAAGGGGTTATCCATTTACAATTCCCGCGAAAGTATAAATTTATATTATTTAGCATTACAAATTAATTTCAATAAACAAGCTTAAGCAAATAATTCAAAGATGTACTATTTTTATAAATTGAAGAAGCAACATTAAAAGAACTCCTCCAAAAGGGCTTCATATAAAAGGAAAAAGGAATATGGAGAGCAAGGCCTCTTGACTCTCAGGAAGGCCTTTCGCAAGGACTTTTAACTCCTGAAATTATCGACTGGGTCTAATCGAATTCTAATGTTGATCTCTAATGAGATTCGAATGTGAATTTCAAACTGCTCCGAGTGTAGTTCTGCCAAAACAAAACTTCTATGGAGGTGTAGTAAAAGTGTACAGATCTGCATTTGCGTCACAACATTAAGGATCAGAACCCGAATTGGAGTAGTAGCTCGGCCAAGCACGTAGAAAACGTTTCAGTGCAAACATTCATTTATTGAAATTAAAGATTATATAATGTTCATTCGCAAATAACCTGGGATATATGTAATTTTAAAACTTCGAAAAACTAGATTTCTATGAAATAAAAAAAAAACCGGTCTGTTCGATTAAAAAAAAATCACCAATCAATCACCCCAATAAACGCACTAACTCACACAAATAAAATTGCTACGAAGGTCTTCCCTGCCCTAATTTCTTTTCGCTGCCGCTGCTGCTGCTTCTGCCAATTTTGTTGTTCTACTTGCGCCAGAATTAGCATCACGTAACCGGCGCTGCTTTAGCGGCTTCTACTTACATAGCTCATCATCCTCTTGCTTACATAGCTCGTCCACATCTCCAAAGATCACTTGCTTACTTCTCAGCCTTCATCCCTGCGGACTCCTTAAAATCACATTTGCATTTCATATTTTTTATTTGCCTTTTGGAAATTTTCTTCAAAATTGCCTGCAGTCAATTGGTATTTGTGTATCCTTTTGTTGTAGCTCATCAGCTCACTTCGCTTCCCCGCTCCGCTTTTGTTGTCCGTCCAAGCACACAGCATTCATTGTCTTGATGTCGAAAATTGCATTTACGTCAAAGTATCAATTTGTGTGTCATTAAAATAATTTGATTTCTTTGTTAGTTTTTTTTTTGTTCGTTGTGTTGGTTGCAGTTTCTCTTCGTGTTTTCGTAAAATATTTTCTTGCATGAAAATAATACTTTGGTTCTACTTGAGTCGGATAAGAAGTGGAAGGCGCGCTGTCTCTGTTTGCCTGTTGCCCTTGCCCGAGGCCAGCGCATGTAATTAGGGGTATGCAGAGAGAAGATTGTTTGTTAGCTGTTATGCAATTTAAGGTAACCTTAAACGCTGATGGCATGATGACACGGTTGAATGATACAATTTTTGGGTCCTAATGATGTGCGATTACTTACTTAAATTGATACTTACATGCATACAAACATACATATATTTTATAAACCCTCGCTTATGCATTAAGCAAACGTGTTACATTCAAAAAAAAAGTCATAGGTCAAAGAAGTTCTGGACGGATTTAAAGTGCTCATTTTTGAACTAATGCAATTTCGATCGCTTTAACTACTTATGTATTTGCTTCGAAAAACAAAATGTTCTCGCAGCATTCACATATATCTAATCTGTTAAAATTATTCTTCGTAGCTGTACATAACCACTGTAAAACAAATTTACATTTAAATTCGAAGATTTAACAGAAAAAACCCTGTTATTTAAGTAAAAATGTCTATCCATTTAGCAGCCAAATGAGATTAAAACAAAGTAAATAACGTAAATTATTTCCAAATAATTTCATTTGCTTAACTGCAGTGAATGTGAACATGAATTGCACTTATTGAATACAATAGTACATACATACATATTTACTTACATGTACTTTCAATTTCTGCATGTACATTAGGGTACGCCAGATTTAATCTTAGTTACCTCACATATCCATCACACCAAAAATACCTGTTTAAACCGCTTTTCCTTCTTCTTTCAGAGCCGGATCAAAGTGTCGTATGACCCGCATGGGGAACCAGCGAGACAGCTCTAAAATGCGCACCTGCGAACGCATCGATCATGAACTACGGAGCTGCTCAGCCCGTAACCGGGTAAACACGGTTTGTTTGTTTGCCGCTCATTAGACCACTGAAATATCCAAATGAAAAGCACTTGTCAAACAAGGGCAGATAGTAGCAAAGACCACTACAACTACTAGAGCTTCGCAATATAGAGATCTCCTACGGCGTAAGAATACCACAGAAAGGACAAAACTAGTAGGTAGGTACGCGTACTAAAATCTCTCCTCTAATTTTTAGATACTCGCGGTAGGGGCCATGCACCGAAAGAAACTGTGTTAGATCGTAGTTTGAATCTCCGTGGGCTATTGTCTGCCAGTTTTTAATGCGTGGAATAAGCTTATGAGTTTATCTACCCTTTTCCGAGTCATCCCAACACTTTTGCCAGATCTCCACAGAGCGCCATCTTTACTGCTCTGTAACTTCTTTTCGGTCTAAACTGGTATTTCCCACAGATACACGCTTATACACTCTTTGCATCTGGTTTGCTAGAATATCTACGGGAATCAGTCTGACAATTACGAAGAATGCTTCTTCAGATAGTGTTCGAAATCCACAAATAGACCTTAGTGCACCTTGGCGATACACAGATGTGAGTATTTTCGCATAATATTTTAGGCCCATTGCTTCAGCCCTATTTGGAGCGCAGTAGAGTAAGACTGAGCTGACCACTCTAATAAGCAATACCCTTCTACTATGTTTGGTACCGACGATTTTTGGCATCATTCTAGATAAGCATGCCTGTAAAGTTGGTGCTTTCTTTGTTGCATACTCCAGAAGGATCTTAAAGATTAAACGGCCATATCTAAAAAAAATTTTAGACGAAAAATAAGAATATTATAAAATTTTGGAAAATGGGCATAGCCACGCCAACTTATGGTTACATGTGTATATCTTGGTAACCGCTGCACCAATTTCGTCCAAACTTGGCACAGCATACCAAATGGCCGAAAATTTTCAAAATCCCATATAACGGTAATTTGGGGAAATGCGAAATCTTCCATAAATCAGTAAATATTAAAGCTAATTTATTCAAAATTTATGCTTACAATAATTCTTCACCAAGAAATACGTTTATGATAACATTTTGGAAAATAGGCGTGGCACCGCCCACTTATGATCACATAAATATATCTCGGTAACCGTTCTACCAATTTGCACCAAACTCGGTATGTATATTGAAATCGGACTAAAATTGCGGCCGCTTTTCATATAACGGTAAATTTCAGAAATGCTTGAAACTTCAATATTTCGAAATTTAAGGATATAAATCATATATTTAATATTTGCGCCGGGTATTTAATGTTCGGCTCCGCCCAAACTTAGACTTTCTTACTTGTTGGTTTTCAGTTTCTGTACCTCTATGTGCTATGAAATAGTTGGTCGCATTATCTTTGCCACAAGTACCGTCGAATTGAAGAATTGAGGACTTTGTTGCCAATTGCGGTTGTCTGCGCCGAGAAAAACAGCTGGATTCGAGGATTTGTCCGTTGTTCAGCGTCGGAATTGGTTTGCCGTCGACGTGAATACCGCCAGACCTTTTGGTTCTGGTGGTAAAAATGGTTACCGAGTATTTCGAAGGGGAGAGGGTTAGGCTGCTTGCAGTGAAGAAACGAAAAGATTGTCGGGACGCATTGTAATTTTTTTGTGGAATGTGTCTTTTCGGGATTTACAGTTGTCGGGGTTTTATTTTGTCTGAATAATGTGTTATTTGTAATTTATTTGGTCGGGATTTCGTTATGACTACATTGTGTCCTGTCTGAATTGTTTATTGAATCGATAAAAAAAAAAATATTTGGATCTTGTTTTGTCGGGATCTTTGAAGTCGGAATTATGGAGTGCTCCCACTACCATCGATAAAATAGCCTATTTGTAACCAGGAGCTCGCTTGAAAATTTTTCAAGGCTGGGATATCCTATAAAAAGTCAAAGTTTAGAGAGTAATACGGATAACGCATCAAACAAAACTCGTACTTCCGCCAGGATAGGAGTAAAAATAAAATTGGATTTGGTTATTCAAAAATACAAGTTTGTCCACTAACCAAATTTGGCAGGATATGAAGGAAATTATTTTAAAAAGACGACATACGCTGATAGTGCTGCTTGTCAGCAACGAGAGTATTCCCTTTTTAATGTTCAGGAATACCCTAATTAACATACATACATACACATGTCCTTGGTGTTGGGGTGTGTGTGTGTGTGTGTGTATTTGACTGAGTACACATTTTGCACGATTTCACTTTTATGTCAAATGCACGGCTCAATGCATTTACTAATTACTTGGCTACCCCTTCATGTCTAAAAGCAAATAAACCTATAGCCGATCAGCAAACATACTTGCCTACACTCACCCATAAATACATATGTATGTTGGAAATGTGTGATGCCATTACATTGTATATGTATGCCTTATATATATATATATCTGGAGAATGACCACTCAACAACAGGAATACGCCATAAATAACAGCTTTTATTTGCACAAATTGACAGCAGCCAATTTAATCTTGATGGCCAGTTGGCATATATTGTAGAAGTAAATAACAGCAGGCACGCATGCATGCATGCGAAAGGATAATAGGTACATATAATAGTTGGAGAAAAGAATAAAGGATAAAATATAAGGCAACTTGCAAAATTCTAAGTAGTTCGCAATTTGTATGACTCTCCATTGTACATACATATGTGTAAGTGCATAAATATTTGCTTTGCTTGCTTTTCTGATGCTGGGACTGTTGGTGACGCTGACAGCGGACCACTATTGACATCTCAACAATTGAGAATTTATGTATAGTGTATAGTGTGGTTGAGGTGGAAAGTTTGGTCATTAGGCGTGTCGCCGACTAGGTGTAAGCGAAACTATTATTCTTTTCCAAAGTATTTATTTAAAACTATTTATGCAAACTGCGTAGTATTTGCGTTTTTAGTAAGTACTTCATTCCTAAATTAAAGCTGCTGTATTTCCTCGGTGGTACTAAGAAAGGACTAGTTATGGCAGCAGAACACCTCTGAAAGGAAACAAAAACAGGCTAAAGACGTTTATACCTTTATTCTTGACATTTTAAAAAGCGCATATGAATGTTTAACAATTGGAAGAGGAAATATTTTTTGGCGCTATTCCATTGCATGCCCCTGGGCGTATGCTGCATTATTTTTACTTTCGCCAGCAGTCCAGTGAAAAAAATCAGTTTTGGGGCCCATTAAGCTTCCTTCTGCACTACGGCACTTACCGTCTTCATACTTGCGGAAGCTTTAAAGTCCATCTGCAGAATAAAAATAAACATATGTTCATATAAAACTGAGCGGTCACTTCACGTTGCACAAACACCTGTCTGGGATAGGCTTACATGACAACTCCATTTGCCCATCCTGCCTCGAAGAGCTTCTGTCCCGCCTTTGCAAGCATTAGGTATGGGGCATTTTGGCGCGATGTGTCGGGCATAAGAACTTCAATTACCGACCTTTTTCCGTATCGCTAGCTTAGAGTTAAAACTTGTTATGTCCAGTTTTTCGAATTTCACAAGAAAGCAGAAACTTTTGAAACTTTGATGGCTGCATTGTTGCGTATTCAAAGAAAGACATAATTTCTTGCGAATCGACAGAAAATAACACACATTTTTTGAGTTCTTTGATTTCATCGGATTTTCGGGATTTCTTTCGACTTGGCAAATTTTCATTTCAGTGCATAAAAATGTGCAGAAATAAAATAAGCAATTCGGGGTTTTAGGAAGGGATGCCTTTTTAATTTGCCTCACTTCCTGCATCAATATTAAAATTTTCATAAAAAGTGGACTTATCTACTTCTCACTCTAAATAGCGATATCATTTGTATACATATCTGATGTGGACAACTTTTATTCTAAATATACTTTCAAAGCAAATGACGCCTTTCCAAAAGTTTCTGCCACTACAACAAGTCAAAATATACATAAGTATGTATGTATGTGCATTAGGCTGGGTCAGAAAAGTCTAATTTTTTTCAAAATCATTTCCGAAATGTTTTCGCAATAGGATTTTTGAAGGAAATTCAATTTTCGTATATGACAAAAAAAGCACAACATAGTCAATGAAAAAAATTGCCAAAAATCAACGGTACTTTGTAGCCACTTCCGACTTACGCTTTGTTGCATTAGAATTTAATGGCATACCCAAAAATTTGCATTAAGAAGTGTACAATTTTGATGAAAGTTTTTCGATTTTTTTTAATTAATGGTTAACTTGGTAGACTGAACTACATTTGTATAAAAAGATAACTGAAATTAAATAATAAAAAATTTATTATCAAAATTTGTCACTAAGTGGGTGGCGTATAATTGTGATACACACTATATTAATAGAACGTTCAAACAGGCCAATTAGCTGAGGCAATTAAGCTTTAAATTGCGTCTCTGAGTTTGGTGTTTACACACATTCAATTAAGTTGAAACAATTAGTGTTTGGCAGCTGATACTCTTTTTATTTTGTTTTTGAAAAGTTTTGTCTGAAAAAAATTTACAGATTTTCAACTTTAAAATAAAATTATAATGCTGTATAATAGAAATACTGAACTTTTCCAGTAAATACAACCAAGTCTTCATTGATTAATTTGTATTAGGAAAAATAAGTTTTTTTTAGTCTATTTGATTTAAATGACATTTCATTTTTCTGATTTTTTCCTCATTAAAAACACTTCCCAGGATTGCATGAGCAATTTTACGACCATTTGGTGCCAATTAGTTACCAATCGCCAGCTAATTGTTTGACTTTCTATAAGGCAAGTTTGGTTGCAATTAGGGATTTAATTGCAGAAATGCTCTCAATTAGCCAATTAGGTGCCTGTCTGCACATACTCTAAGCTTTATGATTCAGATATTTTTAACGATCTTTTTTTCACAGAAAACTAAAAATTTCACAATGTTGCAAATATTTAAATGCATTTCGTCTTAACATTTTGCGAAAAAGGAAAAAAACTTTAAAATTGTTATATGGTCGACTTTAGCATTGAATAACTTTTGGAAAATAGAAACTTTTGTTACAGCCTTCTTTTTAAATTCCTTTTAAAATTATTCCGACAAGTTGACGCAAAAACGGGTCATAAAATTTCAAAATTGTATTTCCTGTGTTATTTAAATGGAACATACAAATTTGCGATGAGCGACTTCTAGATCTTATAATTAAAGGCTGCGCTTTTGACCGGCGTCTTCTCTTCATTCTATCGAAAATATTTCACAAGGGATTTTGAAAAACAAAAATTTAATATTTTTCGAACCAGTCTAATGTTCATAATTTTTTTTATTATATAAAACTTTATTTTCGCTTCAGAACTAAAGACAAACACGCTTTATCGCTCCCGCTAACAGCTCCCGCCTGTCACTTTTCACGGTCACATACACAAGCACGCAGTTAGCCTTCGTTATGCTGATGTACTTTTTATGTTCACGTATATACATTACACATATTAACACAATTAACCATCGACTAAATAATGCCATCAGTAACATTTACATAACCCATCAAAGACTGCGTCCTTAATGTGCTTATCCTTGAAATTCGCTCCATTGTCACAGCATCAGTAGGAGCAGCAGGCAAAAAAAAGAAAATATTTGCTTTAAGGAAACAAAAAAGGAAGTGTCAAGCGAAGTGAGAAGCAGGCGTGTTGTGTGCAAAAGCTTAAGCTCTACTTTTGGCTGCTAAATTAAAAAGCGCACACACACACACACATATATATATATATATATATACACTGGCATACTTTTGACAATACACTACTCAATGTAGATTTACTTTGCATATCTTCTTATTCACACTTTTCGTCTATTTTTTCTTGCGCACATTTGCCATCATTGCCACCGGTGCACACTTTCAAGAACAGCTGCATTTTTTTGGAAGCGAGCGACAAAAGAACGCTAAACTCGGGCAAAATTTCCTTTTAGCTACTTAAGCAACCCTGTTGGTAGCTGGCAAGAAACATGTGATTAGTTTAACGGGACTTTGATACAAAAACCAATTTAAATCTCTCCACTTTCCCATTAACAATTCACAATAGAGCAGTTTTTTCACTTAACAACACTACCCTTCAGGTCGTGTATTTTTTATTAACCGTCCTGGCTGAACTGGGATAAATAGTCGAGTTTGTGTTGTTGCTTTGCGTGTATTTCGTCATTTAAGCGAGTGCTCTTTTGTAGCTCGGTTACAAAAGAATGCACCTAACTATATGTACGTACTTACTTATATGTACTTGTGCAAATTTGTCAGCTTTCGGTTCAAGTGGCTCACGCTATTTTATTTATCTAGACTCGCTTGACATCCTCTGCTCGTCCTCTCTAAGCCACAGTCAGCTTAACTTCAATATGCCCTTGGCTTATAATATACCGCATTGTTGTTTTCTTGCTTCCTGTGCATACTCACGTCACATTTCCTCGCACTACAGCATCTCTTCCTTAAGTATTTACTTACTCTGCACGCTCCTCCACCCAGCTCGATGCTCACTACTCCACTCTACTTGACTGCTATTAAAAGTTCATTTTATGCCTGCCGGAAACGGAAGTGAAAACAATTATCTGCAGGAAGGTGTAACATAAATCCTTAAGCCATCAACATTGAGTTAACACATGCGATTTTCGAAAAAAGGTTAAATTTCGCTGTTCCTTTGATTACTGCCATATCTATTTTGCTGTCGAAAAAGTAACCCACATCCTGCTCACCACATGCTAAAGTCAGTGGAGATAATGGTGTCTTTTTATTCTTGTTATTCTACTTTCTTCGCTTTTATTCATCAACCATCTGCCTCCTTTTCAGCCTGGTTCTATTTAAATGACAGTTCCACTTGAGTTGATATCCACCTTCTTCGAACACTTAACCGCGGCTTTATCAACTTGCCTACCTCCTTTCCGTGCAACTTATCCACTTGTCTAGGATGTACAAATATTTGATAGTGTGCGCATACAATCTTGACAGGTTTAAGTCGATACTCTTCTTCAATCAGTGATGTACACCTTGATTATTTTGTGCCTTGAATACATGTACAAACTACTTGCGAAGCATAGGACCACACCTTGAGTGCATTTACTATCGAAAATGGTTCCTTTCCACATAGGATAAATCACCAAAGTAAATACAATGCTTTTATAATACAAATAGGGACCCAAAGGAATGGGAAGTCCGACAGAAAAATATCTGATTTATAAATGCAGGGATTGCAACAAAACTTCCTCGGATGACTTTCAGTTTTTTTGGGTAAAGCTGAAGAATGTCTAGCATAGTCAGTTTGGAAGATTACCTTTCAGTATACTAATTACGGCCCTTTGCTATAACTCGTTTCATCGTAGAATTACTCGATTATAGTAGAAAGTCGAATCAATGTTCAGTTTGGGGCAACTTTTCATAAACACTTTCTTTACAGACCAGTACTCAGAAATGCTCCAAAATGAGATCAGTTTCGAGTACCCTAAACCTGACATTAGGGTTTTCGAAATAAATTTCCGTTTCGTAAGTAAAACTGGAATCTCAATTTTCAAAGGAAAGGAAAGCCTTTCCCATAAAGTGGCTGAATGTGCGTACTACCAATTGATTGGATGGCTTTATCGACCAGTAACCAACAATTAATTGTACTAGTGTGAGCCATGAAATATCTTCTCACAAAACATTAAAATAAAGTTACCAATTTGATAGTAATTGTCAACATTTTTCTGCTAGAATGCACATCAAAAATTAGAGCAGAAGTTTAGCCTGAAGTTAACAGAAATACCAGCGTGAAATATGTATTTCATTGGCGGAGTGCAATAAGGCCCGCGGAAATAACACCCATGGTCATTATTTCCCTTTCTTTGGGAAATAACGCCCGCGGCCATTATTGTTCTTTCCCAAAGGAAATTAAGCCTGCGGGCTTTATTGCCTTTTATTGGTGGGCGCTATTTCCTCTTCGATATTGAAATAGCGCCCATGGGCTTTATTTCTCTCCGTGGGCCTTATTGCACTCCACCTATTTCATTCACCAGAGACTCAAAACCATATAAAGGGATTTCAATTGGAATGATTTGAAGCCTTTGGCAACCATGTTCTTTATATCTCGCAAAAGTTATGTGAAAATGCCACCAAGATCGCGGGATTCGCTAGAATTTTTCTTCTTTCTGCTCTCTAAAGTTGTAGGTCTACACTTATAAGCAGGGCTGCAAACCCCTTCAAAAATCGGTGCGCTTCGGTTCAGTGGTTCGAACCACTTAAAAAAAACTTGTACTGGTACAAGAATCGGTTCGTTAGTATCCCCGAATCGCGGTTCGGTTCGGTTCGGTTCAAATGGTTAAATTTTTTATGCTTAAGAATACAAATATTGCAAAAAATATTACAAATCTATAATATTTAAATAAAAGGCTTTATTACTGAGATCAAATTCGAATATCTACATGTATAGTGGTGGAAAAATAAATGGAAGCGCGACAGTTTAGCAAGTTTAAGCTATTTTTCCTTTGTTTATTTAATTTGATTGTTTTGTGTTTTCATCCATATAAATCCAAGTTTCATACGTTGTACAAAAATTATGAAAATACTGCAAAGTTTCATCTATATTGCAAATTTTTAATACAATTTTATAAGTTTTAGGTTGATTTTCGCAATTTTTCACGTATTTTTTTTTCATACAACGTACGTGGGATTTTTTATTTTTTTTTTTTTGTATGGAAAAAAATTAGTAATAACATAAAAAAAAATTATTTAAAATCAACGCAATCAATGCAAAAATTTAGATATCACTACGATATTTGGTATTTAATTTATCTTAGGTAATCTATAACGGTGTTTTCGAAAAATGCAAAAATTGTGATATCTCCGTAAATATTGAATCCAAATTGTTGAAAATCAGTATGTGAAGTAGAATTGTGGTACAAAATAATATTACTATGAAATTTTTGAAAAAGAGGCGTAACCCCGCCCACTTATGATAAAATATTGTATCTTAGTAACCGCTTTCACCAAATCCTTACCAAACTCGGTACGAGCCTTGATTATAATCCAGCTAAGAACCCTGTTGAAAATCTTTGAAATCGGCCAATAGCCACGCCACCCCCCATATAACGGTTATTTGCAGTAACACGAAAACTGCGGTAAATCAGTAGCTACTGAAGCTAATTGACTCAAAATCGATTATTGCAGTGATCACTGAGTAGGAAATTAGATTATTATAAATTTTTGGATTTTGGGCATGGCGCCGCCCACTTATGACCACAAATGCGTATATCGGTAACCGATTTATCAATTTCTACCAAACTCGGCGCACTTAATAAGCTTGGTACGAATAAACAATTCGGAGATTATTAAATTGCACCGGCTTCCCGTATCACGGTAATTTTCGGATATACGAAAAATCTGATATTTCAATAACTGAGCACACTAATTTACACCAAGTTAATACCTACAACAATCTCTTAACAATAAATAAGATTGTTATAAACCTTTAGGTAGTTTAAAGAAAGTCGGAACGATGGCAGTTGATACCTGCGCCGAGTATATAAAATTCGGTTTCGCCCGAACTTATACTTCTTTACTTGTTTTTTTGTAATATATTTTCTTCCATATATGTAATTCAAAATGTACCCTTCATGCTTACTTAATGTTTTACAATTAGCTTGTATTATAAATAAGGCACTTTTGTGTAGAACCAATTGTTGTCAATACACTTTCCTCCCATGGCTAGGTTCCCTTCAATTTCACGCCAATTTCTTATTACAATACTATTCAAACTGGCATTGTGTTGCTGGAATGATTGATTTTTGTTATTCCATCACTCGTTTGGAAACCTGGGAAAAGGAAGCCAACAATAATACAACTAAACAGTATACAGATAGTTGTTTGTTTATGTATATGTGCAACTTAATGATAATGTCACCAAAAACTTATGGATGGGTCGGTTTAAAATCTCTTCAGTGAAAATAGCGCTCCATTACTAACAAGCAAGAAACGTATGTCTGAGAATAAAGGACACTAGTTTCAGCCCACGCAGGCTTATTAAAAAGCTATTTGTATTTTAATTTTAATTAAAATGCATCAAAAATTACTGTGGTGTGCAAAAGTAGATCGAAGTTGGCACCATAATCCGTAAATTAGAGTACCGAAGAATATTTCAACAAAGAAGGTGGATAGGTAGACGAATTGTTTGAAATTTTTTTTCTTAACACAGGCTTAGCGAAAAACTCTGTAATCTAAGGAAAAAGAATATATATTTTTTTCTTTTCCATTCCTTTAAGAATACTTTCGCATTCTAATTTAAAACTCACTCCTTTCAGAAGGATTTCTATAAGCGCACTGTGGTAACTTCTCTATGCAAAATAAAGCAAGAAAAAATCATCCAATTGTGCTGACACATTTTGTACATTTTTCATTTTTCATACAGATTGCTACGCTGTGTGTCAACCTCAACCTGCCTCATTTTTCATTTGAGCACATTCAAACGTCAAAACGGCGGCGGGCAAAGAAATAAAGACGCGACATTTTGACAAATGTTGGCTGTTTTTCTTTTGTTTATTTACTGTTTATTATTATTTTTTTTTATAAATGTATAGCTCACTATTTAACAAAAACTAATGAAGTCAAGTTTTCAAACTTTATACAAGATTTATACAAATTCAAAAAATATTCATCAACATTTTAAACTTTTTTTTAAGAGTATAAAAAAATCTAAGTATGCGGATTTTATCTCAATAAGCTTATGTGAGCATAGTTAGAGTAGACGGAAATTTTTTGTCGGGTGGTGTTGTGTATTTTTTCTCCATATAAAAAAATATCCTACATACATAAGCGAAAAAAAATGCCAAAAATTAAGAATAAGGCACTTTATTAATCTAAAAATTAATGAGTTATACAACTATTTACCAAAATTTTTTCTAAAAATTCGAATTAAAAAGCTTGAAATTTTGGAGCACACTTTTTTGAATATCCCTATTTATTTTCTTGGCACTGTATATGTATAAATATAACAAACGCAGTATACTTTCAACTTTAATTTTTCATACTCTTTCTTCCGTTTATTCCCCAGCAGCAAATACAAATTATAAATAAAGGTAGCGTTATTTGTTTTTTCTCGCATACAATTACAAATACAAATACGTACATCTCCATGTACATATGTAAATAAGCATGCTTTTGCACATACATAGCAACAACAGCCAACCCTTTGATCTAACATTTGTTCTGTTCACTCTTGTCGCTTTCAAAGTGGTTACTCGCCCATTTAAGCCATTCTAGACTCATCCATCAAACCGTCGCTTTGCTACAAATAACAAATTGCAACTCTTTCCACGGCCATTTATATTTTTATATATATGTATGTATCTGCGTTACTATTGTTCTGCTCCAGCAAAATAGCACACCTTTACCTTTGCCTCAATACCTTGGAATGCCTCCTGCATTTTGGTGTTGCTTTTTGTATGCCTTCAATCATCTTTCAGCCGAATTTAGTCTTCATCGTTTTAGGCGTGTATCGTTTAGGCCTTTTATGCATGTGTATGTGTGCGCCTTTGTGTGTTGAAGTCATCTACAGTTTCGACCATCTGTGCATCCAATTATGGTGAATTTCTTCATTACTCGGTCGGTTGGTCGATCGTCCTTTACTTTTGAGAAATCGCTCAATTCGCCTTTGAATTCTCTATTACAAAAAATCACAATCAGTGTTTTGAAGCAAAAGAGTTTACGTTTACAGATACTCTTAGAAGTACCAGGTTGAGCCCATTGCGTTTTAATTAGAACTCTAATTGTTGAATGTGTTTTGGTTTTTTCTTTTGTTTATTTTAGCTCTTCTTTGTTCAATTGGTAATCCCTAGCGGATTATATTTTTTGTTCAGGCTTTTCACTAGTAAATGCTTAAATGAAAAAGATGAACAAGTGATTGAAAAAAGAATGACGAGATGGCAAGAGAGGAATCTGTAAATGCCTTCCTGCGTTCATAACAGTTGGTTGGCCTCAGTTGGGCTTCTTCGAAACTTTCATTTTAGAGTAACTAAATTGAAGACTGGGTAGTGGTAAAGTAAAGAAACCAGATCCAGTGCTGACTCACTGATTATTTAACCAGACATTTACCGGATTGGTCAGCACACAGAAACAGTATTGGGAATGCTGAGATATCAGAATACATTCTATGTGATTATCTGTATTAGTATTTTTCTGAGCAAGTCGAGGTTCTACCTGAAGGAATGAAGGAATAGAATAATTTCTTCAGCTCAATGAGGCTTGTCTTGAGCCGCAGTTAAGGGAGTAAAATATGTAAAGTTGCTTCCTGAGAGATTAAAATGATAGATTACCATTCTAGTTCATTAATATTGCAGTTTATTGATATTCCGATATCTTAGCAATACCTTATTTAATATTTAGACACCAATCCGTTTAGAACATACGTATGTATGTATTGAATTTACATTGAGTTAGGGCGTTCCTCAACCAAATTCTGAATTAGGGTGTTCTTAATCCATTTTCTGAGATCCTTTACTCAGACGTCAATATGCATTCAATGGAATCGTGTTGAAATCTGGTGATTTATGGTGTTCTGATTATCCAAGGATATGCGAGATTACGATTTGTCTCATGGCGTGACTTCCTGTACAGCTACGAAAGAGATGAGCAAACTTTTTAAGGTCAAGGTCAAATGTATTCCCAGGGAAACTTTTTTATTACACAAAGAGGGGTGGACATTTGATTGGTGACGGTGAGGTTGATGATGATAACACAATTAAGGTAGCCAATTCAGATGTAAGGTAAACTTACAGTAAAAGTGCAGTAAATAATTAATTAGTTCCCAATAATCACGCAAATTCAATGGAATTAACTATTTTCTGGAATTAGCTATTTTCTGGCATTCCTCCTAACTACCAATTTCCGCTCAATGCCAGTGCGCTTCTTATAAAACCCCACAGCTATACAAATTGGAACATCAAAATCAAGTTATCCTAATTAGTTTTCCTGACAACATTTCAGCTTTTTAATTTTTGACAGTTGATAACTTTTTTTTATACCATTTACTCATTCACAATTATGTTTTATTAAACCTTTTTATTACTAATTAAACTTTGTGTGTTTCATTAACTGACAACCGTATTTAAATTTCGCAATTCCTAGAAACTTTCAGGCAATGAGCACAATACCCACTTACACGTATATGCGTACATGTGTGTACACTTTAGGGTGGCCCAAAAATGCATGTGAAAAAGTAAAGTCGGAATTTTTATGCTCTCACCCCCTAGGAAATACCGAAAAAGATATCCTTATTTTTTTTATTTTGAAATCAAAGAATATTTCGAGGTCGTTCATGTATTTCATATGGAGAAAAAAACACTTTTCGTAGAAATAGCATAGAATAGTTAAAAATCAACATTTTTCTACCAGAAAGCTCTATTTATCTGCAGGAGATTCCCAATAATAATACCCAATTATTTACTTAAGCTTTTTTTATTGCAACTACAATTTATAGGTTCGCCAAAAACCCACGAAAATCCCGAAAGATGCAATGGGGCGACCAGTAAAAAATCGTTAGTATTAAAAGATGATTAAATAAACAATTGGGTATTATTATTGCAAGTCTCCTGAAGAGAACCACAGTTTTCAGATCGAAAAATATTGACTTTAAATAATTCTATATAGGGCTGTGCGATTATTCGATTACTCGAGCAAGTTGGTTAATCA
>NW_016163212.1:0-37839 GCF_001687245.7 Rhagoletis zephyria | reverse complement strand
GTGTATAAAAAGTTACATTCAAATTATTTAATAAATTCTTAAAAATTTAATGCAAACTACATTAGCTAAATGAATTGTTAAAATATAGGTATCAATCGAAATGGGTTCGAAAAGGCATTATTCCTGAAATATATTTAGGAGGGTTGCCACATGTTCCATCCAATCGAATTTAACTTGAATTAAGGCAATTAGATATGCAATTGAAATGCATACATATGTATCACAATATGGGTGTTGGACGAGAGGGGTTTAAAAAGGTTTTTGTTTGAAAATATTTTGAAGAGGGTTACCAACTAATTTAAAAGTCGAACTTATTTAACTAATACACAGGTGATATGAAATATTAAAATATGTTTGTCAAACGAAAGAGTATTAAGAAACGTTTAGTTTGAACATTCAGAATATTTTTGAGGGGTTTAAAAAGGGTTGCCATGTCTTAAAAAGTTAAAATCAAAGTATTTAAAAAGTTAAATCAATTATTAAATGATGGGTATCAAACGAAATGGGTTTGAAAAGGCTTTATTTCTGACCTCCAACTTAGTTTATCAATTAATTGATTTGAAATTTTATGAAATTAAAAACTAGTGCTCTACTGGAACACTCTTCACTCATAAACGGCTACGTGGATTTATATGAAATGTGGCCTCTGATCGCTTGTAGCTCTGAATAAGATCTGGAATATTTTCACTAGTTCAATGTAATTAGGCTTAGGATTTTGTGATAAATGCATAAACAGAGCCCTTAGCTATTCAAATCCCGCAGCTCGTGAAAAAATTTCAACATGCATATTTATTCTTTTATATTTCTTACAGTGTTACTCTTTAAATACTTGCACGAGCACCAAAATTGCTAGCAAATAATAACTGTAACTATGGCTTGACCATAAGAATACAATAGGAAAACTGAGCTAAATTGGACGGACCCGGACCACCCAAGCTGTGGGATTTCTTTGATCGATTTCTAAATTAGTTGTGAACTATTGATTTCCGTTAGATTTTGCGCTAAATATAAAAATATTAGCTATTTGAAGAAAAAAAAACTAGATCAATGAAAAAACCTTAATACCGCTATAGCAATAGTGTGGGCCAGCTTTTTTTTTACACACATACATACATATGTATGTATGTATATGTGGATGGTTGCCTATATAAAGCTATGCACATTTTCGTGTACATTTGCCAGCACTCCTTGCTGTTTTTGCATCGTTTTTTTTTGTTGTTGTTTTTTTTCATATTTCTGCTATCGCTTACATTTTGTGTGTGCTCAGGCATTCCAGGCATTAGCTTAGCATTTTTCACTTGTTTATTGCCGTTGCATTTGATATGTATTTTCCTATTGTTTGGCAGGCGGGTACGTGGTGGCTCCACGCCACAGTGCAGGGCAAAGGCAAGAGCCCAGCAGCCACTCGATCACTGTGGATCAACTAAATTTGAGCTGTGCGTCTATGTGGGTGGCATTTATGTAGTAAGTAAGTATGTAAGTATGTAAGTATGTATGTTTTGTATGTAGGAGAACGCTTGTGCGCTGGCCAAGACAAAACGTTGTGGGTGGCCTATGTTACTGGGGCTGCTGCGTCACATCAGCGGAATCATGTTGTTGTATGTAATTGTGTTGCAGTTATTGCTGTTTTTTTTTTTTGTTTTGGTTTCCTTTGATTAATGGGGTGGGTGTAAGTTGTAATGCGCTTAGCTGAGTGGAAATATAATAAGCGAAATGCAAGTGATTTGTACATAAATAAATGCACTTGAAAATATAATGTGAGCTAGGCATATGTAGATATATACACACTTATTAGTAGTAATTTATGCTAAGCAAAAACTGCGAATTTAATTTTAAGCACTATTCTATGCCTATTCCAATTCATTAATTTTTAGTGGACAGTTATTAATTAGGGGGTAGGTGGTCTGTCAATGAAATGATAATTTAACCGTTTGATAATCTGGCAAATGTCTACTTTTCAACACGGCTATACCAAATGGAATGGACATTGATTTAAATAGACATGACAGTCAACATAAGATTCAGATTAAATGCTTCGGCAACCCAAACTCCTGCCAAAAGCTTGCATGCGAGAGATATGTAGATACATACATACATATATGCATTTTTACATACATATTTACGTACAAACCATATAACGTATATATATGTACATATATACTATATAGCATGCAACTGTACACATACATACATATGTAAGCCAATAAGCGGCTAGATATGTATGGACGTATACTTATCTATGTCACAATAGTTTCTAGCCACTAAAATTTCTAACGATTATTGACATGTTAAGTGAAAAGCCAAACTCTTACGGCCACACTACTCTTATTTAATACTTCAGACAGCTGGTGAAGGCATTTCAATTAGTTACAAATAGATTCGTAATTAAACCTTTAAACTTCATCGATAATGACATACCTTTAAATTTATTTGCTCAGTTCGCTTCTAACTTTGCATTTTAAAAATCAACTGAAGTCAGTCGATTAAAAATGTCAATAGATTAAAATATTGCTAATTGACTGCAAAGAAGTCTTATCTTTTATATTTTTTTTTGAACCTTAATTAAAATAGATATTAAATTGGCAAGTGACCCAAATATTGGCCATCTCGTTTAGTTTTAAAAAAATATTGCAAAGACATTTAAGAAAAAGATCAATCATAATCAATTTTCATTAAGTTAATAATTGGTTTAATTAAAGCTTACATTTTATATGTTTGTACAGTTTATAAAAAGGGGTAGGAGGGTTAATTTTTAAATAGCTGCTGTAGGTGCCAGCCATAACATAAAAATGAGAGTATCAAGAAAGATTCCTAAAGCAATTTTTCTTAAGCCCAAATATTTCTCAAGGTTTGCCAAATTTTCGTGACATGCAGTATTAACTGGTTTGAGTTTCGAGTAGTCCGGTGACGGTTAGAAAACTCTCGCCTTTCAATAGTTTTTAGAAAGAATACAGCTAGGGTTATGGAGCGAAAGGCACGAGGTGGGTTTGAGTAACACTTCGGCCATGGTCCTCTTAAAATTGCGGTTATTAAATAGAGAACATAAAATGCGGCTTGCTTCTTGGAGTGCGGCTTTAATGATGGCTGAAAGATCGGATGTAAATACCACAGAGTGCTGTAGTGCCTCAGGGAAAGTGTGTCGGCAAAATATTTCCAGCCGCCATTTGACTACTGAATGTGCCAAGGGCCAACAAGGCAGCACCTTTCACATACATTACCACCGAATGTCTTCCATAAATCGTTTTAAGCCTTCTTGCTGCTTGTTTTTAAATGTTTTAAGCCCTCCTTGCAGGACTGCTAGGAACTGTTAGGTTTAGCCTGAAGAAAGAGCCTTCTAATCTCCTTACTTGGGGAAAGCTATTTCGCTGAGGCGCCCATAGAAAGAGTTAGCGAAGGGCTTTAATTTTCCGTATTTAACATAAAGGAGGTATATACAAACCTAATGTTTTTGAAAATCCCCTTGAAAATACCATACGAAGGTGGAAATAAAAGCTGCAGCTTGCCGTAGCTGGAAGTGATATTATATCGAAGTTAGAAGGCTTAAAGTGACAGAAAGCATTTAAAATATAGGTATTACTTCCAAAATTTATAATAACGTTTTTTTTTTATCCAAAATGAAAATGGATATTATTACTGGGAATCACCTATAGAGAAACAGAGTTTTCCGATCGAAAAATATTGGTTTTTAAGAATTCTATACCATTTCACCGAAAAGTTTTTTTTTGCCCATATAAAATACATACAAAAATTGGAGCGCTTTAAATGACCTCTAAACTTTTATTTTTTTTTAATTCAAGATAAAAATTAAAGGCTTGTAAAGGGTAGCGGTATATTTTTCGGTATTGAGCAATCCTAGGGTGTGAGACTTTACTTTTTCACATGCATTTTTGGACCACCTAATGTACATTAGGGCGAGTCGAAAAACACAAAATTTTTGATACGAAAATTGTGTATGTAGGTCTTAAAGGGTTGCTATTTTAATCCCTTATCCTAGAAAACAAATCGTGGTGCTCTGCGACAATATCTTTAGTCTGCGGAATGAGTTTGAAAATTTAAAAAATAAGAGTGGGAATACAATTTTTTTTAATTTTTACAACGACTTGTGTACATCAAATCCGGAACTTATTTCCTCGAATAAAATCAAAAAAAAAATAAATTCTTCAAATTAAAACTAAGTAACATCAATATTTTAATCAATTAATAAATGAAGTAGAAAATGAAGATTAATTGATTAAAATATTACTGCTGATTGGCCTAATTTATTTATTTTTGATTTTATTAGAGGAAATAAGCTCCAGATTTTATGTACACAAGTCGTTGTAAAAATTAAAAAGAAATCTTTTAAATTTTCCAAGCTCATTCCGCAAACTGAAGGAACAGGATTTACTTTCCAGAATAAAGGATTAAAATAGCACCTTTTAAGCCCTATCAAAATTTAAAATATTTTTTGTTTTTCGACCCGCCCTAATTTATATACATTGCTTCCAAAAAGTTAAAATCACAAAGTTTCTACATTTTTGGTTGAAACCGCACCTGTTGGCATTAACTTTTTTCTAAGGACTGTACTTTTTAAAGCGGAGTAAAAAATAGAAGACCTGAAGACCTAAAAAATTGCTTTGCCTTTTACGCATAAGCCAGCGGTTATGGATTTTCGGGGTTTAATGCAATATAACGTAAAAACTTTCATAAATTGCTGGATGATTTACATCAGGTAAACGACCACCCAAATTTTCTCTAACAGCTAATGGCCACATTTCACTTAGATTTAATGAGTTCCAAACATTACAACAACAAATAAACTGCGTATAAAGGTAACTAACCCGTTTTTAAGCTAATCTTCTTTGCCTTAATAATGCCTTGATTTTGATGTATGTATGTATATAAAGCTGTTCGCAACCAAAGTTGCATCGTTAAAATAAACTTTATTAGAAAGTGTAGATAAATTTTACGACCAAGTACTGGTTAAATGCAAGAATATCGACAGCAGAAAACACAAAAGGCCAGGGAGGGTGGTGGTGTGTTAAAATTTAAATAGCAACAACAACAAATGACCATTAAATGCAAATACATATATAGCAAATTTAAGCAGACAATGCTTCCGCGTGCAGATCCATTCGACGCAGCTCTATCTATGTATGTACATTGTAAATTGGCGTGTTTATCAAATCAACAACAAATGCGCAGCAATTTCCACCCACACACCGAAACACCTGAGCCACTTGGATTAGCCGCACTGCTGTGCGTTTAGTCGTAACTTTTGGTTGTGTGTGGCATATCCTTCATCCCTTTACCCCAACGTCGAGTTGCGAGATTCTCACTCAACCATAATGACTTGTTTAATAGCGTATTTTGACGTTTTGTTTAATAGAAAATGGCTTAAATAATGAGCTTGCTTGCAGCGGCTGTTAGCGGCAAGATTGCGCGGTTGGGCGTAGGACACCCTTATTTCGAGGTATACTTTTTTTTTTTTGTGCGCGTACAGGAGGATAAACGCAAGGGTTTCAGCTCTCTTTGTTTTCATTAAAATTCAATGAAATTCACATTGCAGCGCGCGGTGTCTGCAAAAAAGGAATACAAAAGGTCTCGTGGAGCTGGGGGGGCGGTGATGAAGTGGCAAAAAGGATTAAGGATTTTTATTTCGTCTATTAAATAGGAAGTGAGGACGGCTGTGCTTTTGCGCCTATTAACGGCGGCCAGAGCATTAATTTGATTATGCTTTAAAAATGTTTTATTTTTATTTTTTTTTTTCAGTTTTTGAAGCATTCCAATATGCCTTTTGCCTTGCTTGTTCTTATCTAATTTGAGCGACACTGGTCAGCGTATGCGACTCCTAATTGGATGACCATGTTTCTGCTACACTCTTTTTTTTTCATTAGAATACAAAATTTGGACGCATTTGTCGACATTTTTTCGCTTGTCTGACATATGTGATGGACATTTCGAACATTATCTAACCATTTTTATTTTATTTTTGCCTCATGGATGGTCACTTTGATGGACATTATGCATGCAACACAGCTACAGCTACTACAAAGTGGCAAGGATATACCTAACACACGTGCTTACCCACACATGTATACCCGAGCATACATGAGCACACACGAACATGTGTGAGTTTGTAAGGATCTCTGCGGCGGTTCATATCAAAGCGATAACAGCAGCAGCAGGTCAAACGAACAAATGTCAAATTTTTTTGTGAGTCCGAGTTTTTAATGAGTCGCCGACAGTCTTTGATGGGCGACGTACAAGCGTCGACATTTAAGCCATGAAATATTTAAATGGTAGCCAAATATTTTCTAGAGTAGTTTTTTAATGAACCAACAAATACAGAGGTGTATATATACATTAGGACGGGTTGATTTGTTTTTTTAAATCGTATAGCAAAAACGTAAACTACATAAAATTCTAAAAAAATTTTCTAAAATAAAATCCTAATCCGCGCTTCTCGACTTGAAAATTTATATGGCCGCCTTTGCCAAAAAAATAAATGTTAGAAAAAATAGGTTTTTCCAAAAAGAAATCGAATTTTCTGAATAAAATTGTTTAGTAAGTTAGTTCTTTTGCACTTCATATTTTTTCTACACTCAAATTTTTTTTTTCATTAAAAAAAATATTCACCCAAGTAAAAAAGTTTGTATATAATTTTTTTTGCTTTAGTGATAATTGAATATTTTGATTAGTCTCAAAAAAAAAACCTGTATTGAATAAACTATAATATAATATAATAAAACATAATATATTTCAAAAAAGGAAAATAATTTTAGCGAAAGAAGAGGAAACAAATTTTCAAGTCGAGAGGCGCGGATTAGGGTTTGATTTTAGACCCATGGTTTGTTCAGAGAATTTTCTTAGAATTTAATGTAGATTACGTTTTTGCTATACGATTTTTATTTATTTTTTATTCATACAAATCAACCCGCCCTAATGTACACGCTTACAAACATACATACATATGTACATATAGGTTGCTGGATATGTACGAGTAGATGCGTACATTTTCAAAATTGGTTCAGGTTATTTAGAATTTTAATTTTGTTTTGTCTTTTTTTAAATTAATTATAATTAAATTATTATTTTATAAACCTTTCCAGGAGTTTGTGTTGAAACTTCATAAAAATATTCTTACGAGCTTGCCACCCACTTCCTTCCACCCTCCTCCCCCTTTAGCCATCCAACATCCTATTTCGACCACCGCGCACCATCCGCGCCCGCGCTGCCTTTTAAGCCACTCCATTCAACGTTTGGTGACAAAATGCGGTGCATGTTTGAACATCCGTTTCCGTTGAAGTTTTTTAATCAAACTTGTCGCGCAATTTATCAAGATGACACGTGGCGACATTAATGCCGTAATGAATTGTAGGCAGTTGCCAGCTGCCAACACATAACGCTTCCGGTTCTTGCCTATTCCGCTTGGCCTTTTATGCTACGCCCCCACTCTTCAAAATTTTTGTCTTATGGTTTTTTTTAAATATTTTTGATTTTATTAAGTAATAAGTAGCGAGTGCTGTGAATAGCGTTCGCACCTTCAAGCTTCAAGTGGCAACGCCATTACAAAGCTAAGTAATTTAAGAAAAAAAAAATAATGTAGCAAAACAAAAGCAAAGTTTATAACAAACTTATAGCCAAAGGCATTTTGATTTCGTCACCCAAAGTGTCAAACGAAATTTGAGTGATGAGGTTTCAATAGGCATTGGTGTTGCAAGTATGCAGATTTGAAATTGGTTCGGGAAAAAATTGGATTTGCGAAAGTAATTGGAAAACATAGCTCATCACTAACTGGTGGCAACTAATAGGGTTTAGGTCTGGGATTTGAGTATGCTTACAAGATAATGTGAATGAATAGTATGAAACGATTGGGGTATTCACAAGGTTGTCGTAAGTGTTGTATTGTCGTATGTCGTAAACTTTTAAGAACCTGAAACATATTTAAGAAGTTAAAACATTGTTGCTATGATTTCGAGTTCGTTAAAAATTTATTTAGCCATTAAAAAAACTTACGACATAAGACAATATGACACTAACGACGCCTTGTGAATACCCCAAATATGTTTTCTTTCTTAATTTAAGAAACCGTTGTTATGAATTAAATCAGTAGCAATTTTTACATAATATTAATAATAAATTTCCATGGAAATCTGTCCACTTGTTTCGTTAGTCGTACGCTACGCCTAGGAACTTTTCATAACAGTCTTTTAATTTAATTTGACGCGCAGAAAGTTACTCAGATTGTATTTCCCAGCTTTAAGAGCTCCAAGTCTTTTGACTTTAGTCATTCAATAGTTATTAAGGTCGTGTGCTTCTAGGTACGGTTGATAGGAAGCGAAGTCTGGCCCTATCAAGAGCTTCACAGTGGCTCTGCTGTTTTCTGTTCTTTTCCGGAACTTACACTGATCAGAGTTAACAACTCCTATGTTTGACAAGTGCTTCATTATCCTACAATGGCCAGCAAGAAAACCTGTAACAATTCATACTTCATGCCAACTAAGGTGGAAGAGTTCTCCGGTTCTCCTTATTGTTTTTGTCTTCGTATTTGTCCAGTAATGTTTGCGCTCCGTTCTTCATCCAGATATAGTAGTTTCGTCTAATAGAGCTCCATGACAGACAAATAAAGGGTCCTGGACCTATGAATCACTGTGCAGCCACTTTTCTGGTGAGCATATATATGTCACACACATTGTCCATGACTCCATTGTGTCCCGGTACCCATATGAGGAATACCCGGTTCCTGGAGGCGATAATTATTAAAATCTGAAGGTAGTCCCACATCTGCTTTTGAGGTGATCTCGTGCGCTTTTAGAGCGAGGAGCACCGCTCTGCTGTCCGAGTGTACGTAGATGTGTTTGTTGGCTCACTCAACTTCTTCATACTGCCTGAACGACAGAGTTGCCTTTCCCCGTGCTGGTTAAAAGCCCATATTCTTGTTCTATAATCCTGAGGGTGGAACGGTCCTCTACATTTTCCACTAAGATGGGCCTTGCTGTTGTTGAGGTAGACAGTGTAACACCTCTAAGCGGCCAATTTACCTCTTCTTCGATTACGGCTGTATCCATTTGGAACACACTACAATGATCCAAAAACCTGACTTTTCAGTTTAATTTAGAGTTTGCAGAAGACTACACCACCAACCTTCAACTTCGTGGCTTACCTGTAGCGATCCGAAATGTTCGCTAACTGGTTACAGAATCTCTCTACTGGCTTTGTTTTCACACGTCACAGTATATACACTCATTTCAAGGTACTCAACGAAAAGTAGTTGGTATTCTTTATATCAATAAAGAATGATCAATAAATGGGTAGGAGAAGAGCATATCGATTCCCCATCCACTTTCCGCGCGAACAAATGTTCATGTGTATGAAAGTCTTTGTACCTATAAAACAAATTTTTTCTTTTTTTTTGCTCCTTTTAACTTGTGTCGCTACTAATTTTTGTTCAACGAAAAAAAAAGCTCTGAGTACAGTTAACCCAATATGCGTAGCTAATTAACAAAGTTGCCATTATATGTAAACACAATCAGACCGCCATACTTTATGGCTAATTTATCATCAATGTAATCAATGGCGAAGTTATGTGTGCATACATTATGTATGTACATACGTGCTTACTAATGTATACAATGTTATATAGTTATACATACATACATATGTATAGTATTTGCGCGTACAGCTAAGACCACCAAACCCGCTATCAGTCATTCTATCATTGCTCCTACAAGTAAACGCCATTCGTTCCATCGGTGTCAAAAAAAAAAAAAAATATTCTTATGATTTATGACACGCCATTAATGTTGACAAAAAATTAGCCAAGTTAAATAAAGCGAAACAGAAAACAGCGCAAAGAAAAAAATAAATAAAGCAAAATGGACGAAGTTGGCTTGAAATACTAGATGGTTTTAAGTGACGAAGCAGATACAATGGGGTGCGTACTTATCGAACAAGCGATTTTGCGTGTGTGTATTTGGCATTTTGCCTGAACTGCAACAGTTTGTTGATAGATGTTTTTGCGCATCCACCAAATGATGGTCATTAAATAGTATACACCAGAGCGGGGTGAACACCCCGTTCGAGGTGATTCTGTCTATTAAATCATGGTTCGATACATTGTCAAATGCTCCAGCTATATCTAGAACGACTCCTACAGCGTACCTTTGTCGACTAATCTGCCGTTAACAAAGGTCTTCTGCGCTTTGGCGTATAACCTCTCGTCTAAACTTTACTTGATGTGTACGTCAATTAATCGCACGAAAGTTTTGCTAAGAAGAAGTTGACAAAATGTCGCCTGCTTTTGAACAAGAACACCACTGTTGCACTGCCAACTGATATTGCTATATAATTTAGTTTGATGCAGACTTCAAATAACCGACATCAGCATTCCAAAATTTTGTTCTCTCCTTTCTGAAGACCTGTTGGCAAAATCCCATCTATGCCTGTTGCTTTAAATTCTGACAAGATGCTCTCCGCCCATTCCACTTTTCCCGAATTAACTAACCCTACTGTAGTCATATCCAATTCCTCGTTTTTCGTTTTAGTGGACTCCGAGTTTCTAACAGGGGAGTGCTTATTAAGAGGCGCTCCTAGGATTATTCGCTGCTTTGGCCCCAAGTTCCACCCTCAGTGTTTAATAAGTTTAGTTATGATGGTAGCACTGCGCTCTCCGGCGAACTCTCTATATTGTCGCGGAAACCTTGCCATTACCTTGTAATATCCTTACATTTTCATCTCTTTAGCAGATTTTTGTACTCTTCATACCTAAAAAATATGTGGATATATAGTAATGTAATATGCTTCATGCAGGGCCGGATCGTGAGCTCGTATCATTTGTATCATTTGATGCGAATGCGAATGTGTAAAATGATGTGAATCATTCGCATAACGAATGCGAATGCAAATATTCGCAACATCCCTGATACATATGTACATAAATTGGTATATGAACATAATATTATAGCACATTCATTACCATGCATATTATCAGCGGTAAAATGATTAGAGTACCTACTTTTATCAGTTCTAAGCTTATCAATTATTGTAGATGCGCGTATCTTACGCGAATATTGAAACGACAAAAACATAATGGCTGCCGCAAATACATAAATGCGAATCCCATTTTTCGAAACACAAATGAGAGGAAATGCGGACATGTGTACATACATATACATATATACCTACATACGTGTAAATAATGGATTCACCCTTTCAGCCGTGGCCGAACAAACATGGCAAAAGCGTCACTAACACAACACTGTTAGTTACCAGTCAAAACATTGTCCATCATAAACATGCATACCCACTTACATTAAATATTTTTTCGTCTTTTTATGAAAATGTTGACTTGGCTCACAACAGCGAATACATACTTAGCTTGTCGGCCATAATGAATGACAGTGGCGCGAATGTTGGGCGTAGCGCGATCATTTAGGCCACGAACAAGCCAACTAGCTACACAACACGCCACACACGTCAGCTCTTCAGCTACTCAACCATTCAAACGTCCACCAGGCAGGTGATACATAAAATGTATGTATGTATGGTGGGCTCGGTCTTGCGCTTAGACGACACGCAAACTGTCTTTCATGTCCACTCTTATTACGGAACGAGCAAACTAACTGAAACGCTTTCCAAGGGGCAGTTCCTTGTGGATACATATTTCATGCATTTTTTTTTTGTGAAAGTTTCGCTTCCACATGCCACGCTGTTATGTGATGGCATACACTTAGGGGTTTGTGTCCCGATATACCTTTCGTATT
Source organism: Rhagoletis zephyria (assembly GCF_001687245.7). Lineage (NCBI taxonomy): Eukaryota > Metazoa > Arthropoda > Insecta > Diptera > Tephritidae > Rhagoletis > Rhagoletis zephyria. Next base: position 26,095 of record NW_016163212.1, on the reverse strand, counting down.
TACGCGTACTTGGTCATAAATTTTATTGAAATTAAAATGTGTTTCGCTTTTAGTTTTGTTTTAGTCGCTTTATGCTTGTCAAAAGGGTGGCATAAGCGCTTGTCTGTTTTGTTGGCTCAGCACATTCTTTCCCCAAACACCAGTTAACTCATCGCGAACTGGCTCAAATGGTTAACATTGCGATAAGAGCCAAGTATTCACTGTCTATGTGCTCGTGTAAATTTTCCTGTTTTAGCAACAGTTACAGTCGTTGCGCGCATAAAACAATAAATAATGGCGTATCAGTTACAGATAAGTGAAATTATAATTCATTAATTTGATTTGAAGCTCATTTTGGTTTGATTCAGGTATTTGTTTTATCATTTTATTTGAGTTAGTACTGTTGTTTCTGGGTTTGTTAATGGCATTGATAAAATTAATTATTGGTGAAGAGCTTTGTTTATTCAATTTACGATTTACATATATGGAAAATGGTTGGCATACAAATTTCTTTGTACATTAGACCGTACCAGCTTACAATAAAGATGAGGTTGCCGTACACCCCAGAGTCAAAAAAATTGCAAATTTGTAAGGCAATTTCGAAAAAAATATTTTTTGTTTGCGGAACTCTGGGGTCATCTTTCTCCATTTTTCTTCAAATCTTCGGCATTTAGAGTCGGATATTAAAAAAAAAAATTGCAAGGCAATTTAAAAAAAAATATTTTTTTGACTGAATCTAGGGGTTGCCTTTTAACATTTTTCTTCATATCTTCGGCATTTACAGTGGGATATTAAAGTATGATACATCGACGTTCTTGTCTCGAGGAAAAACTTATTTTGTCGAAAGTTCATTTACCTCAAGTATCCCGATCTAGTACTTAACGACCAGATATCTGTTCCTACCAACCTAAGGTACCACTCTAATGCCAGCAAATTAAAGCTCTTCAAAAATCATAAAATAATTAGTCTTTCGATTCGAAGGCTTTTACATTTTTCGTCATATTTTCGGAGTTTATAGTCGGATATGGCAGAGGTCTTTTCTCCTTTACTTGCATTGTCGAAGAATATAGCCATTGCAGCTTTAATTAAAAATTGAATCAAACAATTTTCCCACAAATTTCGAATTTCCCACCTAAAAATATACATGAATATGTAACTTCCCCCCCCCCGGCGCCCACGCCTCCGCCGACTGATTGATGTGTGGCTTGTTTTTGTGTTGCTTACAATACTTTTTTATGCAAAAGCAACAAAAACACAAAAAAAAAAATCAGTGCATTGCACCTGCTACCTTCCTTAACTAGTCGTACAAGAACCAAAACGGAAATGTCCAAAAAGTAAGTTACTCGCCTGTGGCATGCAATATTGTAATGCAAAAATAGCAGCGAAAACGAATCCAAATGAAAAACTTAGTACTCGCTTTGCAATGTTGCAAAATTGTTTTTTTTTTTTTACCAACGTGCCATCAAAAGTGTCTAACATCCGGTTCAAGTTATCCATGTCGGGTAGAGGTTTCTCTCCATGAGGAAAGTTAGATTGAATATGTACATATGTATGTGCATATGCTGGTGTATGGGGGTGTATACCTACATACATACATACATATAACCGTCGAGGTGCCTTAATTGCATACCATGGTATTGTTTTTTTGTTTTATTTTGCTATAACCGTTACCATTTTGATGGCGGCTGATGTTTATGATGTGCCGCCAAACAAAGTTCGTGTGTGGCATTACTTTAATAAACGGCAACAAAAACAAATTGCTGGTGGCGTTGGAATGCAAATTTATAAGCATTGTTCACCTGGTTAACGGTATTTTGAACTCTTTTTGAAAATATGCATGTTGGCAGTAATGATAGTGATTGTAATGCATTCAAATACAAATTTACATACATGCACACACATTTATGTATGTATGTAGCTAAATGCATATATGTTGGTACTAGTCTATAGAATAACTTAATATGGATTAGCTTGTGCACTTGGAAATGTGAATGAAAATTTGAAAGTATTATTTGCAGCAATTTTTGCTGAGCCCTTGTAAAGCCATTGTGTTTATGAAGTTCCCTTAGAAATGTCCCTTTGACTTAAGAGAATTTGACCAGGTTCGGCATGGATTCCAAAGTCGCTACTCTAAATTATCGTGTATAAATTATCTAATAGAAATCTATCGGCGCAGCAAAATATACAGCACCACTTAATCTCTAATCTGCAGGTTTTCTTAAGGCAAGGACGGAAAAAATTATAGCCATTGATAAATATAAGAACAACCACCCTAATGGCAATGCCTTTATACATTGGCCAACGTGGTATAGCGCTAATTGATCAACGGACATAGGGCTGTGCCTTTATACAACATTTAATGAAGGTGAGGACGCACTATGTGCATCATTCGAAGGTGCTTTTGACTCCTGCTCACATGTGGCCGTTGATCGAGGCCTAAGAATGAATCCGCAAATATATTGATACATTTCACTAGGGGGAGAAATCTTCCAGACTTTCACCCTATAACACTAAGATTAATTGAGATTTATATATCTATTTCCGTTGCTGTTCCGAAGTGAAATATCTCTCGGGGTCGTCTTTGACTCGAAACTGTTATGAAGGAGGCACGTAGAGCACGCTAACACAAGAGCTATACAAAGTCTAGTACTTGCTTAGACTGGCACGCAAATAATGGGGACGTAGCCCTCATCTGACGTGATAAAAGTAGTATATGGGGCGGTGGCATGATCCGAAGGGACTGCCTCTAGGCTGGCTTACACCTCTAGAATGGCTGCCACACAGATTTGCTCCACGCAGTTTTGGAAGTGATCAGGAACTCAAACAGACCGCAAAGAACTGGGAAAGGGCACAGGACGTCCGAAAAGAAATATCTGAATTGTCTTTATTGGAGGTTTATTGAATACCCTAGTATAACACAATAGAGTATAACTGATGTGGATCCCGAGCCATAAAGGCATAACCAGGAGACTGAAAGACTGGCAAGAGAAGCAGCAAAACCCTTCTTTGCTATAATACTACACACTTTCAATCCCACTGATATATTGTTGGCAACGAGGCCGCCTTAACATCCTAGGATGTAGCTCAGATACGCTCGTCGTTACTGCAGTGCGGTGAAAAAAACCTACCGCAGCTCCTTCTAGAGTCTAACGCATTCGCTCGGTGAATACAAAGACATTTGAGGAAGCTGTGAGCAAAAGCTATGTGCATTCGTATGAGTTTCAGTAGGGATTTATGGCTGAGCAAAATTTTGAGAAGAGTTGGAAGATACAATAGACCTACCTTCCTAACTATCTACCTGTTTCTCTGGATACCAGAAATGGCTGATTTCACATTGCATGTTTTACTTTTTTTGCCAACTTATCGATACATATCTAAATATCTTACTTAAAGACCCCTGGACTGGGCTGTTTAGAACGGCCCTGGAGGTTGGCTGCTCTACATAACCGGAAGAAGCTGAAGACCTAGGAGTAGAGCCGCCTACTCACTCTTTCATTAAAAGTTGTATAGCTTATTCGGGTTTTGGAGAAAGTAAATTCATTATTTATGTATTTAATAAAAAGTGAAATAAATATTTTAAAGGGTATAAACGGTACCCTTTAACATCAAAATAATCTCCATATTTATTTTCATATGTACTCGTTTAAGTATTTTATAACTATTTCCTGCTGCGGGTGCTGCTGTGAGATGTGTGTAAGAAAAAAGTAAACCCTGTTCACCCTTCGTTAAATAAAAGATGACTCAAAACCAATAGGAACGGCGATTTATCAGTCCATAACGGTATTAACGATAATAACATCTGTTGCCCGGCATTTAATGTGCTCTTTGACCGTGCCATGGCGTATGAGATAAGAAAGGACATGGATAATGGACTAAAACATATTCTACACACACATATATACTTGCATATACATTTCACAGTAAGTATTTATAAATATTTGTGTGTACAATGTACATATTCATATAAGGATGTATCTACGTAGGCAGACAAGTAATTCCCAATAAAAAAATGTCCCTTTTTTTGCTTATTGACCATTTAAAAGCAGATAGCATATTTAGCACCAGTGACTGTATGCCTATGCATATGTGCGTACGGTGGTGAAAATATAAATAGCGACGCGACACTAACAAATTTTGTATATTTTTATTTAGTTTATATAAGCTTTATTATTTTTTAGAGAAGTAAAGCTCGTTAGTAAAAACCACGTGAGTCCGAATTTCACAAATACTAACAAAAGTGTCTCAAAAATTTAAAATGTGGTATGCAGTTTTATATACCATTAAATATAAGAATAATAAGGGCAAAGTTTGAAGTATCTACATAGCTAGGACTTGCCGTTGATTTTGGCAATTTTTTTCATTCAAAGGATGTTCGACAACTTTTTTATATAGAGAAAATTAGCAATACCTTCAACAAAATGCTTTGTCAAATTTTCAAAACTTTTCTACAAATTTTGAAATTCGGACTTACATGGTTTTTGCGAGATAATTAGCCTTGCTTTCATAAAAAAATAATAAACATTAAATAAACAAAAGAAAATTAGCAAAAACCTGTAATATATCGCGTCCCTGTTTGTGTGCTACGCCACTGTACATACGAGTATGCGTATACATTAAGGTTGGTCCAAAAAAAAAGTGAAGTCGGAATTTTAATGCTCTCACCCCTGGGATTGTTCTATGTCGATAAAATGATACCCCTTTTTTTTTTTGTTTTGAAATCAAAAGATATTTAGAGGTGGCTCGAAGAGCACAAAGTTTTCCATGTATTTTATATGGGAAAGAATTCTTAAAAATCAATATTTTTCGATCGAAAAACTCTGCTTCTCTGCAGGAGAATTACAATAATAATACCCAATTGTTTATTTCGCCATTTTTTAATACCAACGATTTTTTATTGGTGTCCTCATTGTATTTTTTGGGGTTTTTGGGGGTTTTTGGCGGACCTATAAATTATAGTTACTATGAAGCAATGGTTAAATAAAAAATTGCGTATTATTGTAGGGAATCTCCTGCAGAGAAGCAGAGTTTTTCGATCAAAAAATATTAATTTTTAAGAATTATATACCATTTCTACGAAAAGTTGTTGTTTTCCCATATAAAAATACAAGGAAAACTTTGAGCGCTTTGAGCGACCTCTAAATATTTTTTGATTTCAAAGAAAAAAATAGGGGTATATTTTTTCGGTATAGAACAATCTTGGTCGGTGAGAGCATAGAAATTCCGACTTTACTTTTTCGCATGCATTTTTGGACCATCCTAGTATGCATATCAAAATAAATTGCATTGTCCAAGGGGCTTACAGTGTTCCAAATAAGTGTACAAAAATGGTGGGTGCAAATACATAAAAATTCGTGGGTTCACTTGCAGCATATTTTTTTTGAAATTTGTTTGTTGCATAAAATTTCAGTAGTTTTTTTTCAAATAAAACATAAATAAATGTTGAGTAAATATTTTAAAATATTGTACTCCGAAAGTAAACTGAAAATTTACAATTCCTTGAATAACAACTATTTTTTTGAGGTCTCATGGACTCCATAGAAGTTCAAATTCCTACCAAAACTTTCCTTTGTCGTTCTTATTTAACTTCTCTTTCGTAAGGAATATTCAATATTTTTTAAAAGAACTAAGCACCACAATTTCGGACACACCTGTAGAGCAAACACTGTACACAATGAAACCGTAATCTTTCACCTCATTTTCAATTCCAATTTACAGACAGTTTTTAAACGGATTTTCATGCACACATGTTTGCTTACAACGGTCCAGATACTACATCAAACCTTAATGGCTACTTAAAGACGTGTTTAATGCATTGAGACAGGAGTTTCCACAACTGCACAACAACAAACACACCGTCAGTGACACACGCGCTGAGAAATCAGGCTAAAGTACCCTTAAAAGAGCACATCCCCCAAATGCCGAGTGGGTGCATTTGATTTGTAGTTGGGATTTTTTTGCTGAGCAACATTGAAAAAACGGGGATTTGCATTTAATATTACGGTATTAAAGTTGTAAATAAAATTTGCATGGTAATGTCTGAGTTAGGGCTATTCGCCTCACACGGTCCAGTGTTTATTGAGATTTATGTAAGTAGGCTGCGTTTCAGTTTTTTCCCTCCTTTGGACTATTTGTACATACGTACATCATTTGGTTTTTTTTTGTGACTCCAACGCAAATTTATTTTAAAGTAAAAATGCGGGACATTAAAATTTATTGCATGGTTAACTACATTCTAAGCACCAAAATGTCTTACGCATATCTGCCATTTAGCATTTGGCATTTGGCCTTTGGTGGCATAGTCACTTTTCATTTCGCATTATTCACTTTGCTGGTTCCCTTTTTGCAAATTCACCTGCATTCCTGACGCTCACTGTGACGTACAACAGGGCTTCCGTTCGCACGAGCGGCTGCAATAATTTTGTTTAGATTTATCGCAACGCCAATTAGGATAATATGGCACAGTAAGAACGCATCGAAGGGTAAAAAATAGTCGAACGACGAGCTACAGCCGCGCCAAGCCACGCAAAAGAAAGTTACGACTGCGCGCCACCGTCTGAATTCCTGGAAGAATCTACCACACAAAGGAGCATTCTCGTCGACGGCGAGGAACGCAAAAATTTACCATCTGTTGCCTTTGACTTGAACAAATTGCATTCGCAAGAATTCTCCATCTAACAATGAATTTACCAGTTTATATGTACGCGCAGTTCTATCCTTTTGCTCCACACTTTGTCTGCCGTTGATCGTTGCTGATCTCCAGCGATCGTAGCGTTGCGTGGCTAAAGTTCTTTGTTGTTGCTTGCCCCCCAATAAAACAACGCTTCGGGTGACAGTTTTTAACACTAACCGTGGTGAGTTTTATTGACCTCCCTTTGGCTGTTTGCCTTGCAAACATATGTTTTTGGCGTTTAATTGAAAAATTTATTGATTGGATCAACAATTTTAATGATCCTTCGTTAGCACATTGTGCAGCGTTGAACAAAGGCACAAGTCATATTTAAGGTTTGAACGAAACGAAGTGAAAGACATGGGGAAGCGGTAAGTGGTTAAGAATAAAGGCAGTGTGGATTTAGTAGAGCAACAACGGCACGCGTCAAAAGAAGTTAGGTAAAAAGTAATTTTTGATTGATTGGTTATGGCTTAAGGGCATTAAACTGGCTTCAAAAGAAGCGGCAAGTTAATTGAGAGAAATTATAGAAAGCATAAATTAAAATATAAATATAACGAAGGGCGATATACATAATTCATATGTAAGTATATGGAAAGGGAAGGTGAAAGCTTTTAGCCGTTGTATAATAAATTCAATTATGTACATATCCAGCTTAGGCCAGAAAAAAAGAATTTTTGAATAGTATGATTAACTGATAACTTTTCTAATAATTATAACGCCACTTAAGGGTGAAAAGGTGGCAAGTCCTTTTTTTGAAATTGTTCAGGAAAGACGAAAAATCGATGTAGTTTCGTACTACCTACCACTCTGCATCAAAAACTTAATTTTGGGGAAAAAAACGGTCGTGGCACCTTTTTACCTTTAGGTAGCGATGCTTGTAGAACGTCAGGCGGGGATCCTGGGGGCTGTGGTTTTGGTGGTTCCACAAATTTTAAAGAAATTTTTATTGGGTTGTGGGTATATTGAAATGTATTAGGCCAGAAAAATCAAAGCTCAAGACAGATTTGACATTTCAATCAACCCGTTGCATATGCGACTGTCTATTCTATAACTAGCGAGTGATCTTATGTCAGCTTTATTTGCGGTTGAACGAGCTCATGGGACTGTGTCCAAGGGACTGGCCAACCTTTGGAGTTTGTCTAGACGTGGATGAGAGGCTTTTTAATTATTTCTGACCACCAAAGTCATTTTGAGTTGAGAAGGCATCTCCATTCAAAAAATATTCTGCAGACACTTTGGCTACCAAGAGTCTTTTATGGGCTACACGATATTTACACGAAACGCTGCACTCATAACGCTTGGGGCAGCACCGGCATCGTAGCCACACTCCAGTAATGTGATTAAGAGCTCATTTACTACAACCAAGACCAACCAAGAAGTATTGCCTAGGGACGAATATTATAGCGTTTGATACAATTAACAATGGGGAAAATCTATGATTCTTTGGATCGTTGCTGCCGATATACTTAGATTCGTAGGCAGCATTTTGGAAAGCTCCTCCTCGCCTAAGGAGTCAAACAGACTACCGAACATAAATTCGAATACCCTTTTGATATCTTTTACTAAACACCGTTGGATCGAATCCGTAGATTCAAATCATACGTGCATGCGATACGTTTTACTTTTTTGTTTTAAGAAAAAATTGGCTTAAGCTCGTTTTCTCAAGATGCTTTTAAATTTCAGCTGCACTTCAGACAAATTTTTTGGGAACCAAATTTCTGCATTAAGGGCAGATAAATTTCAAAAGCTACTTGAGAAAACCGTTCTTTAAGTATTTTGTAGGCAATTTTGCAAGGTACATTCTTCGTAACCACATTTTCTTTCATAAAAGTGATTTACAAAAAAAAAAATAATGTTATTTAGATCCTTGACGCTTTTTTAAGATCCTTTTGTTTGTTTAATTTTTTTATTGACAGTGTTATGGATTTTCTTCCATAAAAAGTATGCTCGATAAAATTTTTGGATCTTTTGTTGTTAATATTTGTTGTAATTAGTCGAACAAAAAAAAAACAAAGAATTAGCTAAATAAAAGGATTGCTATGCTATGTGTACATAAATAGATACATTATAAGAACTCAATAGAGTTTTTCAACTTTTCCAATCAAACCTTACTCGCACTCTTCTTAGTTAGTTCTATACATAATACCGGAATATTAATTTTATCTTCTATCTAAGTATTACCTACATTTTTCTCTATACATATGCACTACATACATATATTGTATTAATGCAAAAACTTTGTTAACTCATATCTAAATGCCCATCGCCGTCGCATCAATAAACGTTTACCCTTCACAAAACTAATAACAAACACTCACCAATGGGGTGGGGGGATGCCGTGCCACAAATGCCACACAAAAAGGCCCCCAGCGAATTCGCCATCATCAACTGCCCCCCCAACAATGACGCCAATTCAATTCAAACGCGGCAGCTTCCACCACCGCTGCCGGCGGCGACCGCAACCACTTGGGGCTTTGGATAAAAAGGCGAACATTGATTTTTCTGTTACTGATACATTTTTCTAGTGTTCAACAAATAATCGTACATGTCCAACAGCCACAGTTGTTCGACAGCCATTGAGAATCATACGTATGTATGTATGTAGCGTGAGTATGCATGTACATTAGGGTGGTCCTTAAAAAAAATCAAATGCACGACTTTTTTCAGTCTCACCCCCGCAATCGGTAATACCACGGTCCCAGATATCACATATAAATTTTGGTCCCGAGTGGAGATGGTTAAGGCGTGGCGCACAGAGGGCAAAGTAAAGATTGCTCTATAGAGACTCAAAAAATTAAAAAACAATTTTTTTTCATTGAAGACCCAAAAGCGATACTACTAAAGTCGAGAATATCACATAAAAATGTTGGTCCCGATTGGATTCGGTTATGACGTTTTCATAGGGTAATCTGAACTTTGACCTCTGTGCGACATGCCTTGACCGACTTCAATTGGGACAAAAATTTATATGTGATACCTTCGACTATAGTAGCTTCGACATATGGGTTGAAATATGCTTCCTACATTTAAGGACCACCCTAATGCACATATGTATATAGTTGTTGTTGTGGCACTTCATTGCCCTTTTTTCAATGAGACCAACAACACTCGGCTAAAATGGGGTTGGTCTCCTGGGCTCATCCGTATGCTGGTATCACTCTGAATACCTTTAGAGACTATTGTCCTTCTTCAAAATGAATCAATACAGACAGCCGGGGATTTAGTTGGGCGGCAAGTAGCAGTTTGATAAATACGCCAATGTATTCTAAACTCAATATTGAAGAGATACATATGTACAGTGTTATATGATGACGTAGCATATTTTTTTGCACTCACGCAGCCTACTCCACCCACGGCAGATGGCAAACCAATGTTGCAAAAGCTAAATAAAATATGTTGTACTGTTATCCTGTTCTATTCTCGTAGTAGATAAGTAAGTAAAAATGTAGGGGAATTTTATTGACAACTTGAGTGAGTCGATAAAGTTGAATGGGAGATGAAAAAACGCGCTACTTTTTTCATAACTATTTGTTTGACACAGGTCGTCCGCTAAAAAAAAAAAGGGAATAGAATGGTTAGGTAAACAGAGGAAGAAGAATAGACAGCCATGCTAGCGCGCCGTACTTGGCAACTACTACATACCTAGTCATACTACAAGTATCAGTATTTCAAACATATGCATGTACTCATGTATGTATGTATGTATGTTTGCTTATACGCACTCGCATGTAGGAATGTTTTATAAATATTTACCTTCGCAGTATTTGACTTTTGTGTGTGTGATTCACCCAAGCGCTGTGCGTAAGAAACTCACACACACACACCAATGTAGTACTACGAAGCTTTAGTTTGTGCCATGAATGATTGCCCCAATACTACATATCACTCTTTCTGCTGCTCCACTTCATTACTCCTCCATCTTTGACTTCCACTTGGCTGGCTGGTCTAAGCAAACACACACACTTTGGCAGCACACCCTCTGCAACAAAAGCAAGTTGCTCAGCTCAGCTAAGTTTTCGAAAGTCCGCAGGTTGTTTTCTTTGCATTGATGGTATTTACTTGTATGTTTGTATGTATGTGTTGTTTTATGTCACCCATTCCGTCGACCGAAGCAGCTGCCAGTGGACTTAATTAAGAATCGAGCTCTAACACTGAAGTGATTGTTGCGTGAATGTATGTGTGTATGTTCGTATGATTGTGTGTTGCTGTGTTACTTGTGAGTGCAAAGTGTAGTTAATCATTGCTTAATTGTAACCTGATATGTTGATTTACACAATTTGATTGCTGTTCAAAGAAAATCCAAACGAATTACTCAAATTCGAGTTTGGGGCAGAGTAGATTTTTATGTCGTTTCTTGCGGGTGGGCTTCGTGTAATTATTACCTTTGAGGCGTGGAACGTAAGTATGTACTAACATATGGAAGAACGTATGTACAGTGAGTCAAACAAGTGTTGACATGTTGTTTTACAAGATAAAACTATTTCTTTTTCTCATAAACATTAACAATATTAATGATCAAAGTTGCAAACATTATAAAAAATTTAGAAAAATTCAAAATATCGTCGATTCCTTTACAAAACCGCCTATCGACCAGTTGCAAAACCGCCTAAATCGCCGTTGTGGCAAAAATGAGATTTGGTAACCTTGAACTCCAAGCATCGAGACTTATGCATTACAATCGTAAAATCGTTATTAAAAGAACAGATTTTTGAAATATAGCTAAAATGGAGTCAAAGTCCTCAAAGAAAAATAGTTTTTTGCCATTGGTCGCTGGGCGGTGTTGCAAAGCTATCGGCGATATATATTTTCATCAAAATTTCGAACTTTTTAATCTAAACTTCTAGAATATTTTTACCAATGCAATTTTACAGTCCATAAAATTTTTTGAGTAGAATATAGTGCAAGTTTTAAGCGGCTAAAAAAATCGTGTTGATTTTTAATAATTTTTTTTTCTAAAAAAAAAAATAAAAATCTATGTCAGTTTTTATTAGTTGCACATATTACTTAAAAAAAAAATTTGACTTGAAAAATATTTGAATATTAAAAAAAAATCAAAATGTGAACACTTGTTTGAGTCACTGTATGTGCGACTACGCAGATTGCAACCTTAAATTTGTTTTTTGCGAAATTTTAATTGTATATAGTGTACATATGTATGTATGTACTTTATTTTAGCGTATTTTGTGAGTAAAGAATTTAACAAAGAATGTATAAACGCCATGGAAATCTCTTAGAAAGCCTTGGTTTTATCTATTGACTGACAAGATCTGATAATTTGTGCAGCGAAAACTCTTAAGGCAGTGTCACACGATTGGGCATTTGCCCAAAATTTTTGCACAAATATTTTTCTTTATTCCAATCACGAAAATTAATTTGTAAAAATGTTTCGATAGAAGCTCCGTGTATTGTACCAATCGTGTGACAAATCTGTACAAATGTATCTACCAATAGTGTGACACTGCCTTTACTTAGAAGGGATATTTATTTTGCAGGCAAGTGAATACATACAGATGCAACTAGTTTTAACGCTGAACAGATTCTTTCAACAACGCTTCGTTTTTGTAATATCAGTCCTGGTATTCAAACTGATTTTTCAGCAAAGTACTATTTCGTTCTTAATCGTCTGTAGTTGGTTTGCTCGGCTGATCAATTTTGTTACATTCATAAAATCAATTAGTTTTTCAGTCAAAGGTAAGTCAAAGTTAAGATGTAGTATTTTGAACCCTCAGTAATTAGCTGAAGTGAAGTCAACTCATTTTATGGAATAGAATTATAAAGGGTGGCATTCACTTGTCAAACCATGGGGAACCGTAAATGATTTATGGACTTTACGTAATTATTTCAACGGCGATGACCAGGGAACGGATTTTTAGGACCTAAAAGCCTATAAAAAGGCAAAATAAAATAGCGGAATAGGCAGGCAGGGTACCAGAAATAGCAAAAAAATACAAAAAGTTAAAAAAAACACTGGTTTACAGGGAAAATGTTCAACGGACGCCACTACATAGCCAATTTGAAAATCGAGTTAATTTTTTTTGTATCTATGCATAAGTTTTCGAGATATTTTCGGGTGTACAGGGCGTATAAGTAACATTCTTTCCTGCTACATATGACCACTTATTACTTCTTTATTTATCCATCGATTTTCTTCATCATCAACTTGATTTCTTTGTAACAGAACAGCCTTAATGGGCTAAACGTGCGCTCGACGTGAGTTGATACAAGTGGCGCCCAATTTAAATTTGAAACGTTTGAAATTTTTATATTATCAGGGATAAGAGCTTTTTCCTCGCTATAATCACTTTTTCAAAGATACAATTGGCAAAAAAAGGCAAATATCTCAAAAAAGGCAAAAAAATTCAACATCAAATGTGTATATACTCTATCTCTTTAGCTGAAAAAAGGCAATTTCCATAAAATCCGTTCCCTGGTGATGACGATTGTCTTCGTACAGCGAATATCCTGTTGATACATTCATTGGGTTGCTGATCCCAAGGCGTCCCTCGAGGTTATTTGCAACCTGAGTATGTTCAGCAGGTCGATGTGACGACTTTCACCATCCGGTTAAGACCTCAGTGTACATTATTATTTCGCCAATGTTGACTTTGCGGCCTAGGTGCTGTTGTTATGGCCACCGTCTTAGAATCTATTATGGCTCTTAACTTTCATATCTCATAATAGGCTGCGCCAACCCTCGCCTGTCTCTAGTAATTATCCTGATGAAAACCTCACCGATACCTAGATATTGGAATGTTCTCGCGTACGTTCCCAGGGACTGAGCGATACCATGGTCGTACCCCTTCTGGGTAGGCACCGTACCTGTATATCACAGTCAAAACCTGGGAATATTTCCCATAATTGAACTATGCCCGAAGGCGTCTTCCTTCGTTGACTTCAGCCCCAACTCTCTGAGTTTTAGCGCTGAGAACATTTTGATGAAGTATGCACTACACACAGACATACATACATATGTTCTTGGTAGCAAAAGTTTATTTGTGCAACCATATTTTTCATGTTTTTTGTTGTTAGCGCAACATGCCATGTAATTACATACAACACGTGTTATTTGTCTATGGCAGCCGATGTTGTTAATGTGTTCTGCAAATTATGTAGCAGCTACACTTTTGTATGCAATATGGCCTATGTAGTGTAATGTAATGTGTAAGTATGTATGTGTGTTTACAAAAGTTGTTGCTGTTGTTACAAAGTCAGCATGAAATTAACACGAATTTATTGTCACACGCAGACATAAAATCACACTGGCTCAAACAAACAAACAAACAAACAAACAAACAAACAACAAAAACCATTGCTAGCGTTACTCATCCATCCAGACTCTCCTCGCCTAGTCGGTCCGTCGACATAAACAGTTGTAATGTCACTTCAACACTTTCGACTTTCCCAACGCCGGAAAGCATAATCAGTGCGTGCAGCTTCCGTTTGTCGGCTGTTGCAGTTGCTGCAACCAGTTTTATTGTAGTGCAGCAACATGCATAGACAGTTGTTGTTGTTGCTGTTGTTGTTATTACTATTGCACCGGAAACATTCAACAATTTGCAGTTGCATTCCATTGCCCGCTGAGCACAACATGTCAACAACTGTTGGTTGATAACGTTGCCGTTGCCGTTGCAGGCTGTTTCCATTGTGTCAGCGTTTGCAAACTGGCGCTGCAACTGGCGCTTGGCGTGCACCAACATGTGTGTGTGTGTGTGTGTAAATAATAACTGTCATGTTGCACCGTTGTTTTGCCACATATGCAAAACATTACAAAAACATTCTTGCTACTGGTGTAGTTTTAATGTGGCATTGCATGCTCAGGGCGACAATCAGGGAGGGACATGCACACATCAGTAGCTCGAACTGGTAGCATTTTCCGGATGAAAAGAATGTACACATATACATATTTTTATAGCTCATTACATTAAATGGCATTGGCTTCCAATCCGTTGCCTTAAGTGAAAAGCGTGATTACTGTAAAGTATGCATTTTAAGTCGCAATAACAGCCATGCGGAATTTTATGTCATAGCGCCATGAAAGTCCGCAGTCACTACGAAATGTTGTTTTAGATTTTAAATATTTTAGCAAAATTATTGGATTACAAAAAGGCTTAGACAGCATCCAAAGCGGCAGTCCTTCGTGTGTGCAGGCCAAGGTTTTGTGGAGCAGAAATAAACTCCGAGTTTATTCGGTAATTGTTTTGCGACAGAGTGAGGCAGCGTTTCAATCCGGAGATGTGTGAGTAGAGGTACCCCGAAGAGGGTAGTTCTTTCGCCGTAGATTTGGGTTAGTGTCGTCAACGACCTGTTAGTGGCTCTGGAGAGAAGTGGCTGTCGGGCGGTGCCTATGCTGACGATGTAGCACTGATAACAAAAAGAATGTTTCTGGAAAAACTGTTTGAACTTACGCAGGGTTACCTGAACTTGGTTGAAAACTGGGCTTCAAGATGCGGGCTGGATGCGCACACTAGCAATGTCGAGCTTTTTCTTTTACTAGGAGATACACGTTTACAATTTTCGTCTTCCCACAATGGGTGGTCTTCCGCTAAGGCTCCCTGAAAGGGTGAAGTACTTGGGCTTGATCCTTGACAGCAAGATTTCCTGGAAAACAAACGTGTAGAGGAAAGTGTTGGTATGGCAACAGTAGCCTTATACTTTTGTAGATCGGCCATTGAAAAGCGCTGGGGTCTATCGCCGCAGTAGTTCATTGACTTTAGGAAACTAAAATTAAAAAAATTAAACCAATTTTATTATATTTGACGCTCGTCTGGTGGACCGCACTAGACAAGGCCTACATCGTCAAGCAGCTAGAAGGGGTGCAAAGAGATGTCCTAATTGAAATCAATAGGGCACTTGGAACCACACCTACGTTGGGGTTTTATTCTAGGGTTAAGTGGGGTGGGCTTGAAGTTTGCGAAGAACTCTCCAATAACCCCCATTAACTTAAAAAGTAAGCTACTGGATCCAAGCAGAGGTATCCGCAATAGTGTAACACCTTTTAAGGAAGGGAAAATCTATTTCGGAAGCCAAGCAGCGGTCAAGGCTCCTTGGACTCATTTGGATTCCAGGACAAAGCGAAATCGCTGGAAACTGCATGGCCGATGAAATGGTAGGACAGGGAACCCTCTGAAAATGTGCTCTCAGATAGAGAAGGTCTTGGTGCTACCCTGACCTCGTGTGGTCTACTTCTGCACAGACAAGTGTGTAGTCAGCTCAGCGAGGGCTAGGCGAATACCTTGGAATACAGGTTGGCTAAATCCTTCTGGTCAGCGTGCATACACGTGAATAATTATAATTGATGCTTTGCTCAATGCTACGCTCGTTGCTTTGCTCGCCACTCCACTATGCGTTTAACCTTAGGTGTTACCGATCGAGTTGTTTCTTCCACCTGTAACTTTATCTATTACTACCTCTGGTACGGTTTTGAAGTTTGCCGGAGGTAGGCATTGCCTAAGCTGCCGGGAAAACTGTCGTAATTTTCTGCCACCATACACTCGCTGTATCAATGGTTCCTTGCGTCAATGTTTCCTAAGGTATTCGTATATCAGGTTCATACTTGTATGCTCCTTCAAAGTCTCCGTGTAATGCCATTATATCGACATATTTACTGATCGTACATAAATGGTAAATACTGAAAATAAACTATTATGGAATTTGCTAAAGTCTTCTCTGAAAGTCTCCACAAAAGTTCGACTCCGAATCGAAATATCTAACAAAAGAAAGTGCCACTGCTGAAGGAAGCCTGGGAAGCCGGCTAAAAAGGGCCAGTTGTGTTGATTGGTATCTCTCCCTTCCACTTGGACGAAAACTCTTGAAACACAGACCACCACCACACCACATGCCCTAAAGACCCAAAAAATTCTATCCCAAACAAACTTGTGAGCGCACTCTCTTAAAAATCATATCTATTGAAACGATGCAGACAATAATTTTTCAAAGCATAATTAAGCCATACTTTATGTATTTACAATTACTTACCTCAACAGTTTCAGCTGCCATTTGCCATTCTGCTATTTCTATCACAAGTCGTTTGCTCTCACTCAAGAAAATATGTTTTTTTTTTTCTCCGAGATAAAATCAATTTTATGCGTTTTACAACATTTCATAACATTTATGACAACTGACATGGCGCTAGTAGCAACAAAGTGTTCGCCAGACATTTCTGTTAACCATTTTAATGTAACTTTCTTTTCCAAGTATTTATGTACATTTACATACAATGAGTTTCTACTTCTCGTGGTCGGGGCAGTTAGCCAATTGCGGTGCACCTTGTTGGGCCAGGCGCGTGATGCGAGCAACGTTTGCGTGAGAGGCTCGTAATTTTGACAGAATTTTATTTGTTTTGACTCGCGTTGTAACACGAATAGCCGCCAAACACGGCGACAGCAGTGAAAAAAAGAAAATAGCACTTAAAAACACATAAACTAATATTTAATGCGTTTTCCACGAAAAACATTTAACACAAAAATTTACAAAAAAAAAAAAAATAGAATTGTTCGTCGGCATAAAAAACAGCTAAGCGCAGTTTTGTACCTACACTACACAGTTTTAGCTGTTTGTTGTACAGCGCGTGCGCAACTCCACACACACACACTTGCTTGCTGTTGACGTGCCTTTCTGCCTTTGCTGGCATTTGACGTTGATGTGTTAATTGCGTTGAGAACACTTTTAACGGATGAGATGAGATCTTTGCCAACGATAGCGCAGGCAACTTATAATTTGTGATAACAGGCACAATAACAATAGCAACAGCAACAACAAAATTGCAATGAAAACAATAATAATAACATAAATACATTTGCGTTAATGAGTAAAATGTCTTGGCAATAAAATTAGTACGTAAAACCATTGTTATAAAAAATAAACTCTTTATTTATTTATTTATTCTTAAACAGCCAGCAGCACTTGAATGTTTTTTCGCGAATTGTTGCCAACGAACTGTGCGCAGATCCAGCAATTTGTTACGTTTTGAGCTGGTTTATGCGTTTCACTGAAGTAAGTAAGTACTATGTAGGCCTAAAGTATTCATTCTTATGCGTGCGAACATACATACAAACACTTGCATTTATTTTTTTTTTTTGCTACAATTTGCTGTCTGCCTTGTTGCGTTTGCTGCTGTTTCTGGTAGCTTGTTTTACCACGCAGCCGATCGATCGATCGGTGGCACAGCTGCTACGGCTGCTGCGTAACAAATTGCTCACCTTTACGCCGAATGCATTCAAAAGGGATTCGCGCTAATTAGAGGTGTTCACAGTGGCAGTTGCCCTCAAGGCTTCGCAATGCTTCCTTTGCAAGAGAAGCTGGAAGCTTTCGCAACCACAAAGTTGTTTAATAAATATGATTTTCTTAAAGATTTGAATTGAGTTTTGCTTTCATCGTGCACAGGCGGTGAGTAAATGGCTAGTAACAGTAAATTTATGTTGAAATATATTTAAAATGTGATCTGTCAAAAAGATGTTTATGTAAGTATTTTCATAACACGCAAAATCGTACAAAAAAGTATCGAGAATTAAATGGCCCAGGTAAAGGCTAAGTTTACACTTCTTTTTCGAAAACTGATAGTACATCTGATTAACCCTTTCAGTACAAAAAATCAACAGTTGAAGCTAAAACTCTGACAATTTGTATACCGCATAGTTTTGGGTCATTGATTTCCAATGTACAACCCATATCTTACAAAATCATAAGTTTTAGCGTTATTCGAAGTAAAGTACATTGGAAAGTGGTACCCTAGGTTTGAAGGAGGTGACATCAATTATTTAAAATTTTTCTTCCGCAAAATATATTTCCCTACTATGAATAATACTTAACTGTTTTTTCGATTAAACTGCTTACTATCGACTTTTCTGACACTTCACTTGTGAGAAAAACCACGGTATCCAGAAAATACAGTTAAAGAAAAAGGAGCTTTAAGCACAAAAAAGATTCTCCAATATAAGCCTTCATCGATTCGCCACTTCGCTGCTTGCTATGTTTGAGTTCCGGTCGCTTAACGAAAAATTTTGCATGTGAAAGCAACAACAAAGTTAGCTAGCACGGATAGACGATAGCGAGTTTGGTTGTACCTCATTGAGTTCGTTCGTTTCGCCACTCGCTAACTGTTGGCGAATCGATGATGGCTATATTTGAGGCTTTTAGTAAAAGGGTTAAACCAAGTGACAATAGTGCTTAACGAGCTTACTGCCTTCAAAAACAATGCCTTGTACAGGTCGTTTTGGATATGTTGGACATGCTGATTGTTTTTCAACTTTCAGAGAACTCATTACTGCTTGTGAAGAGACATGGATGTTCAAGTTTTACATGCAAACCAGCAAGACTTCGGGTGGAGAATAAACGACGAACCGAAACCGATAAAACCCAGCCAATGCAGCTCTAAACTTAAAAGTGTGCTCGATATTCTTTGAGGGTTGAAGTATGAGTTCGAGGAAAATTCATAGATTTTACATAACAACTACATATTCAGTTAAATTCAAAGTTACGCCATATTAAGCTTCAAGGCCGTAATTTGTTTAAGATTAAGATAAGTGCAACATTTTAAAAAATTTTTCCAAGTTTCTGTAAAAGACAGACGGCAGCGTTGATCCGTATCAACTCGGGAATTAACTGCAGTTGATCCGGATTAAGTCCGAGGTAATCCGGATTAACGCTGCCGTCTGTTTAAGCTGTAACACTGTTTTACAAATAATTATCTTAAAAAAAGTACCTAAAAATTGGGGAGAGTTGGTATGAACTTGAGCTCAAAACTTATTTTGTTATATTTGTTGATATTTTAGGGACTACCCTACCATGTGTGTAATGACATATTCGAAAAGCTGATGATTTTTGGAATTTTTTTCAGACTAAGGGTGGCCTTTTCTCATGGCGAGCACTGGATATTACATTCACGTTTATCCAAAATCATTGAACCATGAAAAATATATATTCGAAATATCTACTACTACTACTACAAATATCTACTCCGCGTAGTTCTTATAATATTTAACTTTTCTTTGTCTATTTGTCTGCGTTAATAGAAAATCTTCGCTTACTTATCCATTTCCAATATATAGTTGCATTAAATGGTGAGCTCTGTTCGCTCGAAACTTATCTCTTAATACCTACTTATATATGTACATACATGCACTTCAACTCTTCAAATGCTTTCCACCAATCCAAATGTCATTAGCAACTGTAACTGCCATATAATTATCCCACTTTAACTAAATGTATCGTACTACTCTTATGACCTTACTAAATGTAATTAAATTCCCCAAGATACATACATACATACATACATATGTAGTATGCATTTAGTTCTGTGGAGTAATTTGTTGGAAAACATTCCTACTAATCATCAACAATTTACCTACTTAAGCACTTCACGCACACCAGACATTAGCTGTAGCTAGAGCGGGCTACTCACTGCACTGCACTCTACTCCACTCAATTCAAGGTGTCAACTTGACAAAAGGTACAAGTGAATTAAACGCAAATAAAACCTGCTTTCTCCAGCTGCAAAACAATGCATGCAATCGTTGTATTTTCGTAGGGCCAATTGGTCGGTCGTTGGCTAAGTGCAGACGCAGATTAAGATGTTACACGGCAAAGTGTTGCTTGTCAGTCGAGCGGTAAATGCACCATTTAAAGTTGTGAGCAAAGGTTATTGTGGCAGCGCTGAAACACGCCACAAATACCAAACACACAAATGCAGACTGCAGCAAACACAAACAAACATACAAACAAACCTGGCTTGGTGTCCTCCTCGTTTTGACCAACTTGCGAATGGAAGTTCTCTTCCCACTTTACTTTGGTCGACCTGGCTTCCTGACGGACGCCTTGGCTGGCAGTGACAGACATGAGGTCGACCAGAAACACAATAATAACCGATGCACCAAATACGCTTACGAACGTCAAATGATGATAACGAGGAGCGAAAAGCCGCTACAACAAATACGAACTACTGCGGCAAAGCCATTAATAAAACTAATAAAAAAAAAAATAAATAAAAACAGAAAATGAAAGCATTGAGCGCAAAGCGTATCAAACACGGCGAGTGTGGAGTACTCGTATCCGCGCGCTATCAGGGCTATCGGGACATGTCTCCATGCAGCCAACAAGCCTACAAGCCTACCAGCCAGCCAACAGTCAGCGGCCTTATTTACGAGTTCGCAAACGCATCCGTTTTTGGAGTGATCCGCGCGATCCCTGGCGTTGACTGGGGGATACACCTTCGTTGTCTGGCTTGTTCTGGCTTGTCCCAACCGATGGTGGAGTGATAATAACGTTGTTATTTCGCTTATTACCGATTGCGACAGCGCGACTTGGACTTGGTGGATTGGCGAGGAGGTGCACGCGTCCCGCCATATTATTAGGGCTGACAGGTCCCAGTTTGACATGTAAATGACTGCATTTTGCTGGTCTGGCCTGGTTCGGCGAAGTCGGCTTTGGCGCACAGCCCGCATGGCTGGCCGTTCAGCCGCCTGTTTGTCTCACTCACTGCTGACTGCTGACTGCTGTTTGTCTGTACTTTGCTTCTTTCGACGAATTTGTTTTGTAACATCTCATTTCGCTTTTTAACATTCGAACTACAAATGAGCTAAAGCTCTGAAATGCTTTGGGAAGGTTTTGCAACTTTTGCTGTTTTGTGTAGGATTCTTTTTTTTTTAGTTAACTTTTTCTATATAATATGTATGTGTGTATGCGCATGTAGTTTCGACATCAGTTTTGGTTTCAATTTTGTATTGTGTTTTACACGCTGCAATTAGCAATTTTCGCAGTTTTGTTTTTCGTTTGTGGCTGTTACCGCTGCCGCTGGCTCTGGCACTGACAGCTGAACATGCGGGAAAACACTTCTGAAAACAAACTAAAATCCCAGACAGTTTGATTGACATTTCACTTACAAAGACAACAAATTTCGCGGCACAATGGCCCCAAAAAAAAAGCCGATGAATTGAGCGTAAACCTCGGTTTTTCACTTTCGGTTGGCATAGTTATCGTTTTCGATTTGGTTTCTGTTAGTGCAGGCTTGTATTTGGCTTCAACAGATGCACCACAAGGTAGTATCTACATATAAGAAATCAGTGAATAATTTGTCATAATGAAAATACCTAAGTATGTAGATGTATGTAGAGTACAGGGTTCGAACCACTGATAATTTGTTTAGTAGCAAATGGTAAGAATCGAGTGTAGTACTTCTGCGTAAAGACCTTCTAATTTTGGCTAAGACACATTGAAAAGATAGTAGGCAGGAAAGTAACAGATTTGACATACACATTTGGTCTCTTAACTGCCAAATTTTATTTACCTATTTTGACGTTTTAGATCAGCCATGCCCAATGCTGGCAGAACTCCATAAGCAAGAGCAAAACTTTTGCAGTTGCTTACTGCCATATCTAAACAAAGGCGTTGGGCGGAGCGTTTTCTGACGCCTAGCGTCAACGCCGAAGCGCTATACCTAAACAAAAGCGGCAACGCTACGTCAAATGCAAAAATAACACCAACAACAAGCATGGGTTTGTTTGTGTGAAATACGAAAATGACAGTTTCGCCGTTTTCTGCAGCCAACTTCACTTCCTAACAGACCAACCATGCACATACAACTTGTATGGGACCAACCGAAATTGAACGTAAAACAGCTAACTCAAATTCCAAGATTTGTGCGCGTGACATTTTGATTTGACGTTTGTGCTCATTTGACATTTTGGCGCAGCTATGGATTCAAACAAACTTCTGCAAACTTGAAATGCAACTCTGAGAAATCACGCACGCAAATTGATTTCGGTTAATCAAATGTGAAAAACTTGCGTGCGTGCGTAGAAAAACTCACGCCGTTAATATTAGGTTGAGCTGTAACGCCCTGTCAAAATCGGATTTTCCAACCGCTCAGCGTTTACGCCGCGCTGTTTCGGTATGCTTCATACAAATTATATGGGCATGAGAATTTTTCGACAGCCAGACAACGCTGCCGCTTTTATTTAGGTATGGCAGTTATGGAGTTCTGCCTGCGGCGGTTGGTTGGTTTCGAGTAGATTGGCAAATTCAACGGAAATTGCACACGAAAATGGTTGCAACGGAAATTGCACACGGAAATGATGCACACGGATATGGTTAGGACGGAAACAAGTGCTTCTTAAATGTATTTAACAAAAACGTACTAATAAAAGGTTAAAGAATACGACTTAGATAAAGACCAATACAAGAATGAAAGTAAACGTGAGTACTTACATAGTGGAAAAAAATGATAAAGCCAAAGGTAAAAATAAAAACAAAAAAAGGTGCGTAAAAAAGATAAAGCCAAAAATGAAGATTAAGGTAAATTTAATGACTTTAAAACACAAAGCATGTAGGTAAAAATTTAGATAAATATTAAGAAAAAGATGACAATGAGGATACCGATAAAAGTAAAGTTGGAGATAAAGGAGATTTTCGGGTTTATCGGAATGAGGATGAATCAGGATTTTTAAGACTATTTCGGGATTCTCAGGACTATTTCGAGACTTTTCGTTATATTTATCGATCTTGTTATCGATATCGTTTGCGATGTACTTATCGATATTGTTATCGCCATAATAATCGATTTTGTTATCGATGTACTCATAAATTTCTTTATCGATGTAATAATCGATCATTTTATCGATATAAGAAAACGATATTGTTATTGATATATGTATTTATGAGCATATTTATGGATATTGTTATTAATTGATTTAAGAGCATACTTATCGACACTGTTATCGATATAATAGTAGATTTTGTAATCGATTATTTTTATCGATTTTGTTATCGATATTTTATTAATTTCGTTATCGATATTTTATTGATTTCGTTGTCGATATATCACCGATTTTGCTCTTCTAGCAGCTCCATTACCAAAAAAACCAGGTACCCGGACTTTTATAATAAAAGTCATTACAATTAAGTTATTTTTGGACTTTTATTATATTTAAAGAAAAATGATCGGCCAGCTCGGAATTTAATTATTTTTAGGCCAGTAATAACGTTAAACTTGTCCAAATATTTTTAAGGCCGAAATAAAAGTCCTTTCCTAATAATAATCAAACCTCTTATCCAAATTAAACAAATTTGGTATCAAATGAAAGACGACTGAAGTACCTTTCAAACTGATATATCTTTCCCCTTTCATTTGATAGCAAATTTGTTTGATTTGGACTATTATTATTAGGAAAGTACCTTTATATCGGCCTAAAAAAATATTTGGCCAAGTTTAACTGTTATTACTGGACTAAAAAAAATAAAAGTCGGCATTTTACAGTTATTATTAGACTTTTCCCACAAAAGTTTGAAAAATAAAAACAATCCAGGACTCTTATCCAAGATGTACCTCGACCAAAGGGACATTGATAACTTTCTTTTACGACTGACGAGATAACTGTTATTTTCGGCACTTGCAAAAAACAAATAAACAAACAATGAATATGTATGTATGTATAAGTGTTTCCAATAATAGTTCTCACGCTTGAGCTCACCTCCCCTGCGTGGTTCAATAAAACGAACATACATACATACATGCGTACATATGTACAATATTTGAAAACACATCATACTAAGCAAACATAATATCTACATACTTAAGTCTGCCGGTGACAAGTGTGTCCTTTGGCATTTATTAGTTACTATTTTTCTAATAAGTGTGACATTCCTGTTCCCACAACCAATTGTTTATTTACGCAATTCGCCAACAGCGAACGCACATAAATTCACCTCAACGCCAAACAAAGCGTACACAGCGTGTCAATTGGAAATGCTTAAACCAACAAAATAATACTCAGCAACTTCGCTTGCCTCTGACACTGTATCTATTAATAAATGTATGTATGTATGTATGGCCATAGCACTAAGTACACTTACGCCTTATTCAACTACCAACGCAAGCAAGGCAGTGGGAAGCGCTTCAAAGCAACCCACCCTCCTGGCCGCCTGTGTTTTGTTCTTATCGCCGTCCGACTTTCGATTCATTTACATTTTTCACAAACAATGATCACTCCTCGCTTCGCTTACTATCACACCCTTTCCGGGTTTGTTGTTTATCCTCGCTTGCAATGTTCTTCGCTTGCTGCAGGCTCTACTCTTTGCGTTATACGAGTATGTGTAGATAATAAATACATTTGTTTGTATTTGCTATGCATTCTGAGCTTTGACTTTGACACGTTTTCAACTTAATTTTGGCTTATTATGGTCCAACGGTGATTGCAAGCGCTCCTTTTTGAGTATGGTACATATATACATTCATTTTTGTACATGTATATATGTATGTATGAATCTAGTGCGCACAAACTCGCGGTATAACGCCTGCAAGTATACTTCGAACTGTGTTAATAGTTACGTCATTATAGAAATAAAGTGCTTATCATAACTATACGACACCGAAAAATAAATTGCCAAAACCAAAGAAATTATACTAGAATTTAAAAGGCGATAAAATTAAAATTTTTATAAAAATTTTGAAATGTTGATAATTTTTTTTAAATTTTTGTTCAAAATTTGAAAATTGGAATTATGTATGGTTTTTGTTATGGAAACTAAGCTAGCTGGAGCTAAATTTAAAAAAATAAATATAACTAAAATTAAATTATAAAAAATAAATACTCAAAACATGTGGGTGTCCTATTGTTATGATTAGCTCTATTTTTTTTTTGTAGCTTTGGTTGAATATTAAAATTTCAAAGGCCTTTTTTCGTATTTTTAGTAACTGATTTTACCTGACTTGAAATGGATAATTAGTTATAAAAGCACCGTCCATTTCATAGCCGCTGGGTGACATTTTAGTTCCTGTGAAAGCCGTTAGATTGACTAGAGTTTTAGTGTCCAAACTCGTTGTTAAACTTGCCGCTCTTCTTATAAGTTGTTGGTTGTTGGAAACCAGAGCCAATCTCCAGTTGCTTGTGGATATGCCTGGGTTAAACTTCTCAAAATTTCCGTTGGACCCGATTGTCTTTAACAACATTCAGATGTTCGATTGACTAAACTAGGGCAACCTGTTACTGCTGTAAGAATCAATTATCACAATCCTTTGTAATTTTTTGGGTAGATGGCAACTCTGCTTAAACAAATTTATAGAATAAAGCGCTCTTAAAAACTGTTTAGTTGCAAAAAGGTTTCACATCAACGAAATCGAGGCAATCGAATTATGAATAGTAAAAAAGTTGAATTCTGCGAGTACAGTTTTTCTAATTAAAAAAATAAAAATAAAAAATAAATAAATAAACCTTAATCCACTTTGGAGATTTCAACTCTTAGGTGTGAAGAAGTTTACAATTCTCCCACTTTTACTACAACGTTTTTTTCTTCTGCTCCATTCCAATCAAATTCTACCCAACTCAGGATAATTCGTCAAAAGTAATTTCATTTGTTTCAGAACCCTGTTTAACCTTTTCATCAATCTTGCTGTCAGACTGAATTTTGCAAATGAAAACCTGAGCAGTCGTTAATTTCGGAGATTAAGACTTAGCA
>NW_016163211.1:32915-37842 GCF_001687245.7 Rhagoletis zephyria | reverse complement strand
GGAACATTGAATAAGTAATAGCGGTAAAATGACTCCTTTGATTTTTTTCTATATATTTGGATCAATCCGCCAAAGTTTGTTAGTTTTTTTCATATTCATATTCAACAAAAAATTGTTTCTCATTCTACTGTAAACTCGACCCGTTTCCAAGTATGTATTTATTCAAAAGCTGTTAAATAAAATTGAATATAGACCAGTGTTACAAGATTCATTTTTAGTAATGCATTATCCATTAATTAATAAATCCCAAGAAATAAGAGATATGGTGGATAATAATACACGGTCGAAAATTTGGTTTTAATTTTTAAACCGCGCTGGGACTACTGCCTTTTTTATCTTTTAAAGTCTACTTTTTAAACCAGTCATTAGTTTTAAGCAATTTTTAATATATTCTGGTTTAAATTTTAGTCCAAAAAGCTCGTGGTTTAAAAATGAAACCAAAATGTTTTAATTCTAGTTTCTAGGTTTCATATATTATAAAAAATTTGGTTTAAAATTTAAACCGAAATAGAAAATGTTTGCACACAGCGAAATGTGGTGTTGATTCAAACTCAACATATGAAAGCACATTTACATGCGTGGCTGTGTCTGAGTGTGCAAAGATGCTTGACACAATTGGTTGCTACCAAAGCTGTGTCCGGGTTCAACCCCATCAGACGGAGCATGAAATTTAAGTTTTTGTTTGTTTATTCCTAATTATGAAAATGTTTGCGTTTAAAATTTAAACCGAACTATTTAAATTCTAAACCCAACATACGTGCTCTGCTTTTTAAAATTGGAAGGTTTGTACTTGAAACCAAATTTAGTTTGGTCATATATGTAGTCCAAAGAGTTTAAAATTAAAACCAAAATTTTGAACCGTGCACTTTAGAGGCATCGCACAAATTAGTCAAAATGACTTCGCGAACTATGTTATGTACGTTATCATCAAAACTGCGAAAGTGGCGAGTGGCCAAGCTCTTCATTAATTGTTTAAACTATGCCTAAGGCCGTTTGCATCATGATGTTTAGCTGGTAGGTACACGGTCAAAAATTTGGGTTTAATTTTTAAACCGCGCTGGGACCACTGCCTTTTTTAATTTTTTATAGTCTACTTTTTAAACCAGTCAATAGTTTTAAGCAATTTTTAATATATTCTGGTTAAAATTTTAGTCCAAAAAGTTCGTGGTTTAAAAATCAAATCGAAATGTTTTAATTCTAGTTTCTAGGTTTCACATATAGAAAATTTGGTTTAAAATCTAAACCGAAATAGAAAATGGTTGCACAAAGCGAAATGTGGTGTTGATTCAAACTCAACATATGAAAGCACATTTACATGCGTGGCTGTAGCTGAGTGTGGAAAGATGCTCGATACAATTGGTTGCTACCAGGGCTGTCCGGGTTCAATACCCATCAGACGGAGCATGAAATTTAAGACTTTTTATTTTTTATTCCNGCACATTTACATGCGTGGCTGTAGCTGAGTGTGGAAAGATGCTCGATACAATTGGTTGCTACCAGGGCTGTCCGGGTTCAATACCCATCAGACGGAGCATGAAATTTAAGACTTTTTATTTTTTATTCCTAATTATGAAAATGTTTGGGTTTAAAATTTAAACCGAACTGTTTAAATTCTAAACCCAATATATGTGCTCTCTTTTTTTTAAATTGGAAGGTTTGTATTTGAAACTGAATTATTTTGGTCGTATATGTATTCCAAAAACTTTAAAATTAAAACCGAAATTTTTAACCGTGTAGTGTTAGCCACGCATGCAAATGTGCTTTCATATGTTGAGTTTGAATCAACGCCACATTTCGCTGTGTGCAAACATTTTCTATTTCGGTTTAGATTTTAAACCAAATTTTATATATGTGAAACCCAGAAACTACACCATTTCCAGTTGTAAATGAGAAAGCGTCAAATGAAATTGCGAAAGCGTCATTTGGAAATGAGAATAGTCAATTGTAAATGCGATATCGTCATTTGAAATTGAGAATAGTCAATTGTAAATGAGAAAAGGTCAATAGTAAATGAGAAAGCGTCATTTGTAATTGAGAGTAGTCAATTATAAATGAGAAAGCGTCAAATGAAAATGGGAAATCGTCTTTTGGAATTGAGAATAGTCAATTGTAAATGAGAAAGCGTCAATTGAAAATGAGAATAGTAAATTGTAAATGAGAAAGGGTCAAATGAAAATTCGAAAGCGTAATGAGAAACTCGTTTTTATTCAGAAATTATTTAGATGTTATTAAAAATGCAAGTTTATTATGTCCCAACTTGCATATCTTGTAAAGATAAAGCATTTCCATGGAAAGATGTTGCGTGCTGAAATACTCTCGCGCAGTCTCCTCCGGTGATTATAGTTTTCGCGTCATCCACCAAATTCTCCAAATATTGCAGCCGTTGTTCAACAAGGTTTGGCCCATTTATGACTGGGTTTGAGATATGCCCCTTTACATGCATTTTGATTTTTCCCCAGATTATTTCAATGGGGTTTAGCATGGGGGAATATGGCGCTAAACGCAGCACTTTATTAATGAAATGTCCAAGTAATTTATATATATGCATATTTTTAACATACTTGATTTATATACTTTTTAATCGTAAAGTAGTTCTTCCGCCAGTGTAAAACAACTGAGACTTCCCGGCGAAAATAAAACCGAAGAGTGTTCTCTATCGAGCTACATACATTGATCCGAGACATACCGTAATGGTTTAAACAGATTCAAGAAGGTCATGATGAACTACATACATACATGTATATGTATATAAGTAATTCGTGAAGGTTTTTCGGAATTCGACCGGCATCGTTTTCATCCGAATATTGGCCAGCTTTATTTTCCTGTCTTCTTACCTATGTACATACTCTAATATGACGTAGCTTACAAACAGCAAAGATGAAGATCATAACCTTCTGAAAACTTAAAAATTCCGTTTTCAAACGCGTTTTATAGCGACATAATTGATTAAGTATTATCAGTGATAAGCGAATTTAAATCATCTATTATATATGCAGTACGCAATTCATTTACTTTTATTTCTCATTTCCAAATGACGCTTTCGCATTTTCATTTGATGCTTTCTCATTTACAATTGACTATTCTCAATTACAACTGACGCGTTCGCATTTTCATTTGACGCTTTCTCATTTACAATTGACTAATCTCATTTACAATTGACGCTTTCTCATCTACAATTGACTATTCTCATTTCCAAATGACGCTTTCGCATTTTCAATTGACGCTTCCTCATTTAAAAATGACTATTCTCATTTTCAATTGACGCTTTCTCATTTAAAACCAATCTATCTATTAAAAAAAACCGCATCAAAATCCGTTGCTTAGTTTTCAAGATTTAAGCATTTAAGGGGACATAGGGACAGAAAAAGTGACTTTGTTTTATAATATGTAGTGATGTGAAAGTTTGTATGTTTGGATGTTTGGGAAATCATCACGCGGAAACGACTGCACGGATTTGCATGAAATTTTGTACGCAGATAGCTTATGGGCTAGATTGGTTAATAGGCTATTTTTTTAAGAGTTGCCACCTGCTAAAAAAGCTTAATTTATTTAATATGCGGGAACGACTGAATGGATTTGCATGAAAATTTGCACACAGATAGCTTATAACCTAGGTTGGAAAATAGGCTACTTTTCTTAAGAGTTGCCACCTGTTAAAAAATTTCATTAAATTAATACGCGGAAACGACTGAATGGATTTCCATGAAATTTTGCAAGCAGATAGCTTATGACCTACAGTGGAAAACAGGCTAATTTTTTGGAAGAGTTGCCACCTGTTAAAAAAGTTTAATTAAATTAATACGCGGAAACGACTAAACGGATTTGCATGAAATTTTGCACACAGTTAGCTTATGACCTAGGTTAGCAAGCAGATAGCTTATGACCTACAGTGGAAAATAGGCTAATTTTTGGAAAAGTTGCCACCTGTTAAAAAAGTTTTAATTAAATTAATACGCGGAAACGACTGAACAGATTTGCATGACATTTCGCATAGAGATAGCTTATGACCTATGTTGGAAAATAGGCTACTATTTTAGGAGTTATCACGTATTAGGAAAGTTTAATTAAATTAATACGCGCAAATGACTGAACTGATTTGCATGAAAGTTTGCACACAGATAGCTTATGACCTAGACTGGAAAATAGGCTACTTTTTTAAGAATTGCCACCTGTTTGAAAATGAAATTTTGTTCAAAGATGGTTTATGACCTGGATTGAAAAATATGCTACTTCTTTAACCGGTTTTCCGATCAGAACGAAATTTAGTACACTTACTACGGATTTCGGAAGGATGGTCTAAGACTGAAAGTGAGTCCGATAACTCAAGGCCCCTCCCATACAAATTGCAATTTTCATATTACATACATATCTCTGGAAGTATTTGTGGGAGGGAACTGAAATTTGGTATAGTGATATGTATGTGAAATTAATGTTGGCATTAATCGATTGATGTTTTAATCAGTTAGTTAATTCGATTAAATTCAATCTGATTACAGTTAATCATGATTAATTTTAATCCGACTAATCAGTTAATCGTAACCGCGATTAAAACATTAATTTTTAATCATTAACTCTTAATTTGATCAAATAGGTTTGGTGATTAATTAAGTTATGCTGGAATTTCCCTGTGCACACAAAGCAAGTTAATCCGGTATTGCTAAATCAGGTTTTCTCATCAATCTTAGCAATTTGGTGTGCATTTTCATTAAGATATATACCAACAAACGTTTTACAAACTAGGTTTGTAAAAGTTCCCAGCTAATGTATTACTAATAACAATAATTATAATTTTTTTATATTATGTGCTTTTTATAAGCGTAAAACACAAAATAATTACTATAACTGGTGTTTGGTTTCAAACTCGGACAAACTAGACAAATTAATTAGATTTTATTTTTAATTGGATGAACGATTAATGTTTTAAATT
>NW_016163211.1:11068-30758 GCF_001687245.7 Rhagoletis zephyria | reverse complement strand
ATAGACAGCCTGGTTTTTATTTCGAGGTCAGCAGCCCCGAGCGGCAGAGTTTTCGGCATTCCTTCGAAGGTGACCTCTAACATGTCAAGACATTCGTCGTTGGAGGAAACGCCTCCTTTACTTGTGACCGAATCGCCAACACTTGACTAACGAAGGCAACAAACAACCACCCTTCAATCTCCTATAAGGCACAACCAACCACCACCAGTGGGAGTAGTGACTCCCACTACACAGACAACCCGTCCTACACCAACGCACACGTTACGTTCCACTAATAGGAAGCGCACCTTCCAAGAGACAGTGGCTGAATCTGCCAAAGTCCAAGCAGAAGCCGCTAAAGTGCAGGCTGAGGCTGCAAAAAAAATGGCAGAGGCATCAATGCTGCAGGTGGATGCCACAAATAAATTAACTGCTGCAGTGGAACGCCAATCTGAAATTTTTTAAAAATTTTTGGAGTACTTCCGGAATTAATTTTCATACCACTATTGTGAGAGTATTGAAGTGATATTTTGTTGCATTTACTTAGTTTATATGTAGATTTAGGATTTAAGACTGAAAAGATATTTTGTTGAATTTTTATGTAAATATTTTATTAATTTTAAGACAAATGAATTTTGCTGGTGTACCTGAAATCTAAACACACATACTTTATAATAAAACTGCGTTTATAACAAACTCTCTGCTATTCTCATTCTAATAAGGGCAGCTGTATTCGAAATGTTACTGTTTTCCAGTTCTTCTTCGTAACTAACAAGATTCTCCATATCTGGGCTCTCCAATGGAATTTGATGTTTGAAAAATATACAAACGTTATGAATAGCACAGCACACATTTACAATTTGTGTAACTTTTTCTAGTGAATAGTGTAGCCCTCTCGAGCCAATTATACATCGAAATCGGTTTTTCAAAACACCGAAACATCTCAACATTACGAGCTTTCGAGTGCTTTGTGTTGTAAATTCGTTGAATTTCATCGGCTGCGCTTCTGAATGGCGTCATCAAGTATGGCTGGAAAGGGGTAACCAGAATCACCTACAAAAATTTTCATTGTGAGTAATAGTTTTATAGCCTTTTTAAGTTTTAAAAATAACCGGGTATAATCAGATTTTAGCTCCTGTTCTGCGTGACTCACGTTCCAAACAAATGAATCATGATTCGCCCCTGGATGCCTAGCGTCAACAAATGTGATTACCATGTTGTGATCGCATATCTGTAAGGAAACTCAGTTTGTGTATATGTATACTTGTAAAGATAGTAAATCATTAACCTACCGCCATTACATTAAGACTGTAAAAACCCTTACGGTTGAGGTATAAATGGTGGTTGTCACTTCCTGGCGACTTAATACGAACGTGTGTTCCATCAACACAACCAGTAACCCCAGGTATTCCGTATTTCTCAAAGAAATATTCTTTAACTGCATTTTCCTCATCGATGTTTCTCCTAAAATTCACCCATTTCTGGCAAAAATGGTCCTCAAAAATATTTAGGCATTCCCTGATCACGTTGGCTGCAGTTGACTGCCCCATCGGCGAAATATTTTTGTTACCAACAGATTTTTGGTAACTGCTGGTGACGAGAAATCTTAAAAAGTTGCGAGTTTTAGCTGCTGCGATAGGTGGGTGCTTCTATGTGATGGAGCCATGTGCTCTTTTAATTCGTTTAATATGTATTGGAATATTTGTTTATTGATTCGGAAATTTGCAACAAATCTAGAAACGAATACATTGTAGCATACAAAAATTATTTGCTAATCTTGAACTTACTCAGTCTCAGGTAGTTCCATTTCATTGGTGTGGTCTCGCAATCTCCTCCTCTGTATTCGCCTTTCCCTTTCTTCGGATTCCTCGGCGTCCATTAGCGCTATAGCAGCATATATTTTTAAAAATTAATTTTCCTTATATTTCTTTCCGCAACACGACCAAAACACTTTTAAGCAAAACCAAAATGTTAACAATTCAGATGTTGCCCATTTAAAATAAAGAGCATTGAAATAAGCTGAAAATATTAGAAATCTAAGAAAAACTCTTTGGAAGTACATCCAAATTTCATCCGGCAACATCATACAACGTAACCGAGACGATTGCAACGTAATCGACGTAAAGACAATACGAAGACGAACGACAGAGTTACAAAATTGCAATCCGTGACGATATCGCCTACAGACGAATCGTTCGTGCAGCCTATCGTTCGAGATACATAATAAGGCTGATAGTTTGTAAAACTTCCCATTACAGCGTTGCATATAAAAGTATATTTTCAGATAAGCTCAATTAAATCTGTGAGTATTCAAAAAAGCATGACGCCATATGGCATCAAAATAGCGAAAGGGTTAATAGTATTTCAATTCATATAAAAAAGTTTAATTTAATTTGAATAAAGTTTGGCATAATATGAAAGAGATTTCATTTAATTTTAAAAAAGTTTAATTTAAACTGAAAATGCTATATAAGATCCTTATAAAAATACCAACATACTGTTTATAAACTAATAATAGAGCAACATTTTGGTCTACGAAGCCCTGCCTTCTGGGGCCCTTCTCTTATAAGGGTTTTATAGACTATTTTGTAGAGCAAAATGGTACCTATAGAATTTTCTCTTCAGTTTTGCGAAAGTAAACCATTATATACACTTGACTCAATTTAGGTACAATTTGTACATTTTTCCAAATGCTTTCGCGTCATCAATAACACGGTGCTATTAAAAAAATTAAGAAATACACCCTAAACAAAATTTGGTGTAAGCCATACCGGTCGAGTACAACATGAAAATAGGTATTTTATAGTTCCTGAACCCTCCATTTTTATTTTATTTAAAAACAACCGTTATACAGCTTGACTCTTTTTCATCAGATTTTAAAAACCAAACATGTTTTGAAAAGGGAATTTAGAGACCTTTAAAACGACACCTGGAGGTGTAAAAAATTCATTCCCATGGCGTTCATTGTGACATACCTTCTTCGTTTGGTGCTTTGCTGGCAAAGTCTTATCTGACACGACCTTAAACCTTCACGTTTTTATGCATTTTGCTGGTTTTGATATTACCGGTTATATGTATTGTGCAGCAAAGTTTAAATGTGTACGCTCTTTGTGCTCTTAAAAATGTTATCAAAGAGAAGCATTGCTTAATGCGGAGGTGGAGCTTACGTAAACTCCACTTACAAAATGGTGAACTTAAAAAATAAGTCCCACCCATTTTTAAAGGAAATTCAATATTAGATTTTGCCTATTAGAAGCTATTGAAGGTGCAATAGGAAATAAGAAATTTTTGAAATAGCGTAATTGTGCTGGTGTCTAAACAAGATTAATACCAATTGGGCAAGCTTAAAATATCTTCATATATTTACGTTACGTTAAAGGAGTAGGTAGGTTAGGCACTTTTATTTCTCTTGAAACAGCGTCTACTTAAGAAAAGGGTTTCATTGATTAATTCAAATAAAGTTCAGGTATTTGTTTATTAATTAAAGTTTAAATTAAATTGATTAACAAAAGGGTGTTTGAAGCTTAAAGCAAAACCAATGAATTTGACAAGAGTAAAGTAAAAACACGTTTTTTGGAAATAAATGCAAGCTTTTGTAAATATTTTGTATTCCTCCCATTCTGATGGTATTTTAAAAAAAAAATTTATGAGAAAGTATTTTCATACTAGTCATATCTTTTCTTTAGTTTGATGGAAAACTGCTGAAATTACGCCAACATCAGCTACATCCTACATAGAAAAAAGCAAACATGATTTAGTCGAAAGTCATATCATCCCACATTTTTGTAACTGAAATGAATGATTATTTTTTTTTGTTTGATTCTGTGAGCCATGATATACTGTGTTAAGCTTAAAGAGTACTTCGGATACGGGAAAAACTCCTTGAGGCTTATTGAGAACTACCCAGCTGGCAGATCTCAGTCTGTTAAAGTTGGTAAAAATATCTCAAGACTTGAGACGATTTCCAGTAAATCGTACTTATTACCAATCGCAAAGCGGAAACTTAGTGGCACTACTATACCCCATTTAGTTGTCGGTAATAAACCATTGCAATTTGTAAGCATAATTACTAATTTGGGATTTGTCATTAACTTAAGTTTGACCTGCACTGATCATGTAAATTCGGTGGTTGGTAAAGTTTATGGGATACTTCGAAATCTGCCCAAGTGCGGTTTTTATACCTATGGTTACGAGGCGGCGACTCTCAGTAATTACATATGCTGAGCTAGACTGTCTCTCGTCTCATAAGTTCGCTGTACTATTCAACAATGTCACACGATACATTTACGGCTTGAAGAAAGTTGATCACATATCGGAGTGGAGTGTGAAATTCACGATTACTAAATAGCCAGGAGTTGTATTTTTCTATACCGGCTAATGAACGTCAAGACGACATCTTATCTTTACGACAAACTGATATTTCCAAAGTCCGGACGCACAAGAGACCTCATTGTACCTAATTTTAACTTTGCAACATCGACTAGACTAATTTTCATCCATACCATTAGAAGTTGGAACTG
This sequence comes from Rhagoletis zephyria, assembly GCF_001687245.7. Taxonomy (NCBI): domain Eukaryota; kingdom Metazoa; phylum Arthropoda; class Insecta; order Diptera; family Tephritidae; genus Rhagoletis; species Rhagoletis zephyria. Next base: position 26,259 of record NW_016163211.1, on the reverse strand, counting down.
CATTCCCACTGCAGTAAGAGGAAAATTAAATAAAAGCAACTACAAAGCTATCCTATACTTCCATTTTTTATCGACTTATAAAGGCCATCAAAATTAGATTAATAATAATAATAGATTGGCGCTTACACATATGTTAGTGGTTGGCCGAGATTCTCCTCCGACTTGTGGCATGCGTCTTGATGTTGTCACGCAAAGAGGAGGGACCTACAGTTGTACGCCGACTCCGAACGGCGACTGTATTTTTATGAGAAGCTGTTTTTCATGTCAGAAATTCACTCGGAGGTTTGCCATTACCTGCCGAGGGACGACCGCTGTTAAGAAAAAACCTTTTTCTATATTTTTTGCGATGTTGCTTTGACCAGGGCTTGAACCCAGGTGCTGATGAGTGAAAGCGCGCAGTACTTACCACTACACCACAGCAGCCCACCATCAAAATTAGATTAATTTAATTTAGCTTTAATTTAATTTAAGGTTTAATTAAGATTTTGTTCTGTTCATATTCAGTGTAAGTTATATCTCAGTGTAAGTTCTACACTGAGAAAAAGGATTAGTTTCTACAACTAAAGATATTTAGTTCCCGAGCTTTGACAATATTTGGGAACTGTTTCCAAGGATTGGGAACTATTACCATGGGTTGGTAAATATAACTAAATATATTTAAGCTTCTAATATTCATCTAGGTTGTACCAAATCGTTAATTTAGTTGAAGGGTTCGGTAAATACTTATAAACATTTTTTTGAAGCATATTTCTCCAAATTCCATTCAACTTACCGTATGGTTCATAAAAGGAACCATTAAGCTCTGCTAATACATATAAGCTTTCTTTCAACACATGGTTTAGTCATAGTTACCAAATCTTAGAACATATTCATGCTTGTGAGCCAACCCTAAATAATGCTGAGTGCTCTCTGAGCCCATGTGTGTTTCACATGCGAAGAGCACCAGCTGAGCAATGCACCCAGTCCCACTTATTGAATCATTTGAATGCGCTGTATGCCGACCATTGCATAAAAACGATTCAATGAATGAGACTGTGTGCGTGGAAATCATTGCTCCGCTACCGCTGTTCGTATATGGGTGAAACACACAATTGAGAGAAATAGAGATTGCGCCAATCCACATCAGGTCAAATGATTCATTTGGCTGCGCGAAAGTCCAGTTTCGTAAACGCAGTTTTAAATTATTTTTTGATGCCGTTCTGTAGAGAATACTCCAAAATAACAGAAACTTCACTTTGTTTATGTAAAATAAAAATCACCATTAGACAGCAATCAAACAAAGTTACACTTTCAAAACGTTATTGACACGTTGTTTGCGCAACCGGTTTATTTCTTAATTTTAAAGTGCATTTATTTTATTAAGCTCGAATAATTAAAGGAAAATGTTTAATGGAAAACAAAAATATGTTCTAATTTAAAAAAAAAAAGTGACTTTATAATTTTTTTACAAAACAAACTGACTTTTTTGCATAACCTCAAAAATTTTCTGATTTATTTCCATTTATGAATTAATGTAAGCTTTTAAAATTTTGTTAACTTTCGGCAAACAAAATGGAAATGGAAATGGATAAACTAGGATGTAGTGAGTTGATCTTATTTTACTTAAGCCGCGTCAAAACCAACTGTGTCGACCAGCAGTCGGATTCTAACTTTCGCTATCGCTAAAATATGCTAAAATGCGAAAGCTAACATTTTATCAGAATTTTTGGCTATCCCCATAAATTTCGGTTCTGGCCTCCCTTTCGCTAAAATAACTTAGTCTAAATTTTAGTATTTTACCCGGCCGCAAGTGGCGCTGCATTTTAATGGTGGTAAATAGTCCATTTTAATGGTGTTAAATAGTGAAAATGGATGTATTTGATAGCAAAAAAAATACCAACCTCAATTTGGATTACATTTCATCTCCTGTAGCATAGCTATGTTACAAAGACACTTGCGCCGATTTGCAAAGACTATTGATGAGCAGCCTTCGTAAAAAGGCAATCATTGAGAGAATCTATGGATTGCAATTTCGAATTTTTTGCTCAAGGTGAATAGAGCTTTGAAAATTCTTTTCGTAAATTATTTTCAAAAACATTCGTATTCTTTTCAGGAAGTTACCAGCGGTTTTTAGTAAATGTGTTACAATGCAACATTTGCAGTCAGAATATAAATAATATTAGTGGACAATTTGGGAAAAATCTTAAGTGAAAATTAAGTGTTTTATAAAGACTAACTGCTTAAGGAATCTCTCCTCAGGCATATCTGCAAGACATGTAGCAAATATATATTTTTTTTAATTAAGGGACTTCGATAATATTTTTTTTTTAATCCCTAGATGAAACTATTTATGTACATATGACCATACTTATTTTATTTATGTAGCTCAACCCGGAGGGGGTTGTTTCAAAACCAGGCTATTTGGACAATGTTTTTGAGAACTACCTAAACACATATACTCATCATTTGAACATAAAAAAGTCTGTTTTACGAAAGCCAAGTCACGATCTTTACATTATATTTACTGACTTTACACTTTTTTTAACGGTTTCCATCCTTTTACATTAAAATAATGCTATATTTTATTTAGAAAAAGTAATCATTTGACCTAATGTGCAATCGCGGTACCGGTAATCCGCTCTTTGTGATTTTGGCAGAATCAGCTGTGTGCGTGACGTCATCTTGGTGCAATTGTTGATTGTGAGCATACGAAAAAACCAAATAACAATTTTAATATTTGTGCGTTAATATTTCTGCGTGGTTTTAAACAATTATTGAGACATTATAAAGCAAAATGAAGTGAGCCGTGGCAAAGTGTAATAGTGAAAACAAAAGGAAAGCGTCGATATAAGTTTTTTTTCGTTTCCTACGGACGCAAATCTGGCGAAACAGTGGAAGAAGTTCTGCTGGCGAGGAGATGCATTAAACACCAAATCGAGATATGAGTGCATGAAGCACTTTACTAGTGAAGATATTGAAAATAATTCACAGTTCGAAATGAGTAACATATTGTGTATTTTCATACTATTTGCATTTAATATTGTTTTTGTAAATGCCTTAGGTTTTGCAAAACTTCGTCGTTTAAAACGTGGTGCGGTGCCTACCATTTACGAAGAAAATCTGGGGGATTCCCAGCGTGCGGAAAGAGCTCAGCACAGGGAAAACAAAAGAATTGCCAGCAGGTTACTTGAGCAGAGTGAGACTGCCGTTGCCACTACAGGTAACAATTTGCATTTATATAAAGTTTTGCATTATACTGTAGCTAAGTTTTTATAGCCGTTGCGAGTGATACTGTTGATGCAAATACATCTGACAAAAGTGTGAAGCCACACTCATGCATCCTCTCGGAAATGGTACAAAAGTCATCAAATAAAAGCTATGGAGTCAACAGCTGTGGAGTTTGTGGTGGTTGGCTACCGTCCACAAATATAAATATGCACTCTGCATGGCTTTTTACAATGGCGAGTTCAAAAATTCACTTTGCTGCACACCTTCCTTTTGGTCTACATGAAATTGCAAACACTGTTAATACATCCATTTTTTCATGTGCTAAAAATCGTACTTACCTAAAGGGCTACATGTCCAAAATTTTTGCTACTTGTTCCTAATTAATCAATCTTTGTATATTTATTGATTCCTGCGAAATTGGGCCTTGTAATATTAAAATTAACACATTTTTCTGCATTGTTTACATATTTTTATATGCGTTTTAGTATTTCTCTCTCGCAATTGCACCAAGATGACGTCACGCAAAAATTACGCTCAAAAATCCTCTCATTGGCGCAATCTTGTATTCTTTCATTCTTGGGTGAAACACGCGTGCGGTCACAGAGCGCTCAGTAAGATATGGCATGTCGATCACTGCCAGTATTGCCGCCGCTCAAAGAACTTTCTAACCAAGATTAGACGAAAAAGTTACCAAATGTAAGGAAAAATTACCAATTTTTTTACTAGATTAACAATTCAGGTCATCACAAATTCTTTTATATAGTACGTATAGAAAAAGTTTACAAACCAAAGAAAATCAACTTTTATTTGCATTTTTGAAAGATAAATCCTTTTAAGGCTTTAATATGTTAATACATATTTTAGAAAATCAGCCTTCCCGTATTAGATGCATATGTATGAATGTTAATATCTTCGTAAACATTACCAGACCCTAATGACGTTTTCGNGAAAACAAAAGAATTGCCAGCAGGTTACTTGAGCAGAGTGAGACTGCCGTTGCCACTACAGGTAACAATTTGCATTTATATAAAGTTTTGCATTATACTGTAGCTAAGTTTTTATAGCCGTTGCGAGTGATACTGTTGATGCAAATACATCTGACAAAAGTGTGAAGCCACACTCATGCATCCTCTCGGAAATGGTACAAAAGTCATCAAATAAAAGCTATGGAGTCAACAGCTGTGGAGTTTGTGGTGGTTGGCTACCGTCCACAAATATAAATATACACTCTGCATGGCTTTTTACAATGGCGAGTTCAAAAATTCACTTTGCTGCACACCTTCCTTTTGGTCTACATGAAATTGCAAACACTGTTAATACATCCATTTTTTCATGTGCTAAAAATCGTACTTACCTAAAGGGCTACATGTCCAAAATTTTTGCTACTTGTTCCTAATTAATCAATCTTTGTATATTTATTGATTCCTGCGAAATTGGGCCTTGTAATATTAAAATTAACACATTTTTCTGCATTGTTTACATATTTTTATATGCGTTTTAGTATTTCTCTCTCGCAATTGCACCAAGATGACGTCACGCAAAAATTACGCTCAAAAATCCTCTCATTGGCGCAATCTTGTATTCTTTCATTCTTGGGTGAAACACGCGTGCGGTCACAGAGCGCTCAGTAAGATATGGCATGTCGATCACTGCCAGTATTGCCGCCGCTCAAAGAACTTTCTAACCAAGATTAGACGAAAAAGTTACCAAATGTAAGGAAAAATTACCAATTTTTTTACTAGATTAACAATTCAGGTCATCACAAATTCTTTTATATAGTACGTATAGAAAAAGTTTACAAACCAAAGAAAATCAACTTTTATTTGCATTTTTGAAAGATAAATCCTTTTAAGGCTTTAATATGTTAATACATATTTTAGAAAATCAGCCTTCCCGTATTAGATGCATATGTATGAATGTTAATATCTTCGTAAACATTACCAGACCCTAATGACGTTTTCGAATAAGTACATAGGTACACAGTTTCCAACTTCTTTGTAAGAATCAATGAAATATCTAATCAGCGTGAACAACCACATTGTACATATTTTAAGATTAAGACTAAACAATTAAAAATTGGGCTTATTGAACTAGATCGTAGTTCAGCGTGAAATCCCTCGTATACGTCAAACGTAGTACCGCGTATACGATGGTAAATAAATTTTACAACAGCTCAAAAAACAATTTTTTTTTCAAAACTCTGGAATAGCATTTTCACTAAACCTACTTTCTGTAAGATTATTATTATTAACCTTAACTTAAATTAATAAAGTAAGCAGTAATGGAAAAAGAATAACCAAATCCCTTTTTATACCCGAGCGCACTTGTGCACAAGGGTATTATAACTTTGTTCACATAACGGTTGTTTGTAACAGGCAAAACGAATCGAGATAGATATAGACAAATGTATACATAAATGATCAGAATGAAAAGAGAAATCGATTAAGCGGTGACTGTCTGTCCGTCCGTCCGTCCGTCCGTCTGTGCACACGATAACTCGAGTAAAAATTGAGATATCTTAACGAAACTTCGTAGATGCACTTCTATTGGGCGTGGGACGGATGGTATTGAAAATGGGCGAAATCGGACAATAACCACGCCTACCTCCCATATAACGGTAATTTTCAGAAATACGAAAACTGCGATATTTTAGTAACTACTGAAGATAATTCACTCAAAATTGATATTTAGAATAACTTTTAGACGAGAAATAAGAATATTAAAAATTTTTGAAAAATGGGCGTAGCCACGCCCACTTATAGTTACATGTGTATATTTTGGAAACCGCTGCACCAATTTCTTCCAAACTTGGCACAGTTGTTGACCTTGGTACAGCATACCAAATGGCCGAAAATTTTTAAAATCGGACAATAACCACGCCCACATCCCATATAACGGTAATTTCGAGAAATACGAAATCCTCGATAAATCAGTAAATATTAAAGCTAATTTATTCAAAATTGACGGTTGCAACAATTCTTTATCAGGAAACACGCTTATGATAAAATTTTGGAAAATGGGCGTGGCACCGCCCAATTATGATCACATTTATGTATATCGGTAACAGTTCTAGCAATTTGTACCAAACTCGGTATGATTATTGTGCTTGCCACATAAAAGCAAACCGTTGAAAATTATTGAAATCGGACTAAAATTACGGCCGCTTTTCATATAACGGTAAATTTCAGAAATGCTTGAAATTTCAATATTTCGAAATTTAAGGATCCTAGTTTACTTAATATTTATACACCCGCTTATCATGTAGCGGTAGCTTTCGGAAAGGTGGAAAACATATATTTAATACTTGCGCCGGGTATTTAATGTTCGGCTCCGCCCGAACTTAGACTTTCTTACTTGTTTATTTTACATCCATGAAGTGGTTTTGGATTTCGCATATACGAGGTATTTATATACATATGTACTATCTAAGTATATATTCATTTGAAGTTGTCTTCAGCCGACCATGTATATATTTTCTGTATATTAGATACATTACATATGTAAGTAATGTTAATATATTCATTCCAAATATTCTTACTTGGCTTCACTGCTGGGGCTGCCACTGCTGCTGCTCCTCTCCTCAACCTCGACAGGTTTAGCTGGCCTATGTCAATTAAAACCTACAGCAAATACACTGAGAAAAAGGATTAGTTTCGACAACTAAAGATATTTAGTTCCCGAATTTTGACAATATAAGGGATTTTCTTTTGACGCAGTTATTGTTGCATAATTGATCAAAATTCAAGAATATTCGACATTCTTACGTAATTAATCGTTCTGAAGATGTGATGTGAAGTGAAATGGTATATAATTGTTAAAAAGTATAAGGACAATTGCGAAAATTTTCTTACGTTAACCAATTCAAGCGCTGAGTAAGAAAGAATCTTTTCAGTTGTAACTGGTGTTTCATGTAAAAAGCGGAACAAATTATCCGATGAAATGTTAAATAGCACATGAATGTGCTTCAATTTTAAAGTCACCAAAAAATTCTTTTAGACCCTTAGTGAGTGAGCAAAAAAATTAAAGTGAAAAAATGAATGCGTGAAAAAATGCAGAAAAAGGGGGTTTTTCTTAACAGCGGTCGGCCCTCGGCAGGCAACGGCAAACCTCCGAGTGTATTCCTGCCATGAAAAACAGCTTCTCATAAAAATACACTCGCCATTCGGAGTCGGCGTAAAACTGTAGGTCCCTCCCCTTTGTGTGACAACATCAAGGGGACCGCCACAAATTGGAGGAAAAGCACATATGTGTAAGCGCCAAACAATTATTATTATTTTATATGAATTTTACTTCTTTACTACTGAAACATGTATATGTTTAAATTCGTTGGGAGTTTTGTGGGACTAATTTTCAAGATGTGGGTAATTGAGGGATTTTTTCCCCATTTTCGTGGGATTTTTAACAGGGAATGTCTGGCATTACTGTGCCGACCATTGCATAAAAACGATTCAATGAATGAGACTGTGTGCGTGGAAATCATTGCTCCGCTACCGCTGTTCGTATACGGGTGAAACACGCGTGTGGTTACAGAGCGCTCAGTAAGCTATGGCATGTCGATCACTGCGCTGGGTAGAGAAAGAAAAGTGTGTGCTATGACATGCCCAGGCTTGTTTGTCTCAGTTTCAGTTTTGCCATCGCCGCGAGCTTTTTCGGTGCGGGTGTGGTTATTTAAAAATATAAAGTTTGATGCCAACCGGCGTTTCTCAGTGGATATATAATTCATGTGAGTTATAATTAGAAAGTATCTATCAAGGAAAAAGCAAAGCAGTATACTTAAACCAGCACTTCCAGCAGATATTGACCTGAGTTTTCGGACGACTGTTCCTGTTTCATCGTTTCTTTTTAGGAAATTCCTACCACCATATACATATGTATTATTTCCACCAGTAGCTATTTATGCAAATATGTATGTATTTTTTATGCTTAATATATGCAAATAAAAGAAGAAAGTATACACAGCAACCATCGAGTAAATTTTTACTTGTTTCAAACTGAAACTTTTTTTCCAATAATAAACGGTTATCTGATTCAAGTCTACAGCGTTCACAAAATTAATTGAAAACTTATATCAACCAAAGCATTGTTTATATTTGCTCAACAATGATTTTATTCTACTAACAATATTGTCCACTCAATGTAGTCGTTTTGTAATTATTAACAAATATACATTTGTCCCAACTAGAAGTCTCAAGTAAATTGCAGACTTTCGTGAACTAGATATTTATTTCGCCATATCCAACTATGCCACTTGGTCACTATAACCAAATCTTGGTAATTATAACTAAACCTTTTTCTGGGTGTATGGTTATTAAGAATAGTGTAAAGGTTAATACTTAGAAGTATCCTGCAAACAAAAAAAAAAAAACAAACGTATCCTTTAGTTCGTTCAAGAAACCAAGGCGGAAATGATTTTCAACTGAATGTTAAATATATCATAATTTTATAATTTTTTTCATAGATTTTAAGAAGTTGTACTAGTTTTGCTACGATAACTTTTGAAATACAACGGATATATCTTTTTGAAAAATTGTGGGAGGCATTCCTTTATAATTAATCTTTTAAAATTTTCTCAACAAGTTCATTACTTTCCAAAAAAATTAAATTTTTTAAACCGATATTAAAATCCTAAAAATAACTTAGCCCCGAAGGTTTTTTTATCCGAAAAGTTATCTAGAATGTTTCTTATTAATGAGTTGGGAGTTAAGAGCTTTTAAACATGGTTTCGTGAATTATTTAGCCTTAGCTACGATTTGTACTAGGTCACTCGAAATGTTATTTATATATATACATTATACATACATATATGCATATAATTGAACTTCGAAATGGTTTTGAAGAAAACCAAAGGCTTTGAAAAAGACTTGTTTCCTTAACCCTTCCCTTGCATTTGTACATGATATTGTACATTTAATTTGTTGTAACAATGGAAGCGTTCTACTAAAAATCTTATTAATAATTTTGAAAATAAATTAAACTCTATGAAGTTTTGGACTGTCCCGAGTAGTTTACGTAAATTTCAAATTGGAAACGTTTCTAAAATATTTTTAGAATTTAATTTAAAATTAGACCATTTTATAAAATTCTAGTGACACGCAAGGGTTGATAATTTACTGTATACAAAATGAAATATAAAAAAGGTTTGGGATTTCTTGATCTACTGAAGACAGAAAAACCAGGAAGGTTTATTGAAACGGATCATTTGGATTTTATATTGTAATTGTATTTCTTGAAAATGCTTTACTTGTTTAAATGTACTACAGCGCTAACATACATATATTTATTTACAGGAGAAACAAAAAACTTAACTATGAACCCAGGTAATTCTACAGAGAAAGATTTTTGAAATGTTCCTTAGATTGTACGTTTTTGAGTTACGGCTCTACGACTAAGGAAAGAAGGGTTTTAATAAAACTTGCCTTAAAAGTAAAAACTGATTTTGAAAAAAATGTTAGTTATTGCTTTTAAATATTTCATAAACGATTTGTATGTATGCACACAAGAATTCATATCTTTTTTGAAACAACTTATCTCAGATAAACTGCCATTTGAAATTTTTCAAAATGTCATTATATAATTTTCTTCTCATGGAGAAAATTTAAATTTTTTAATAAGGTTTTTAATTAAAGATACTTAAAAATATATAAAATATTCGTTCCATCATATCTGAAGTAAAATCAATTACTTTGTACATAATTAAAATCATTTTCAATTATATAAAAGTTTTATTCCGTCAAGCTTTCTGAAATATGTATTTAGTTTTTTGAATACTTTCACACCTTTGCGTACCTTTGCACCAATTTGAGGTAGCCCTAATACCTTTCTATCCAAAACCACGTTTGAATATTTTTCTGCATACCCAAAATGTTGTAAATGTTTTATTTCCATAGTGGAGGAAAACTCTATGCGTATCGATGCATCGATGTATGCCCTCCTATGCATCGACAAATATCGGTGTAAGTTTCGATGTATCGATGCGAAGAAAGACATCGATATTTTTGCCACTGACAACCCTACCGAAGGGGTTAAGTGCGATTCTACTATGTACAGTGACGAGCAAAACTGTAACATGGTGTAACGCTTTTTATATCAGCCGCCGCTATCTTTCCAAGTTCTAACGACATTCATACTTTCGTTGTATATTCTTATTGGTACACCTGTACTTCCTCTCTCATAACGAATTGAAGTCAATCCAACAACAATAATAAAACCAGCGGACAAAAATGTAAATTGAGGCATATGTTACAGTTTTGCACTTATATATTTTTAATAACTTTTTGACAATTTTCACGAAAAAAAAAGAATTGTTAACACAATGTTCAGTATACTTTTGCTTTTTTAGATCCTGGATGCGATTTGGCATACCTTATTTGTATCTCTGTAAACATTCTGGAGGTATAGCCTTCCATATATCCTTGGTTTGCTTTCAGAGCTCATGTACTCCATTGGACGGACTTGGATACTTAGTAAGCTGCGCTTTTAGTTGATTTCGCAAATTTTCGACGGGATTTATATCCGCGGATTGTAGAAGTCATTTCAAAATAGCAACTTTTTGCTTTTGCCTTCAGTCTTTGCGAACATGTGCAGTGTGTTTTGGGTGATTTTTCGGCAGAAACTCTCATTTTTCGACCNTTGGATACTTAGTAAGCTGCGCTTTTAGTTGATTTCGCAAATTTTCGACGGGATTTATATCCGCGGATTGTAGAAGTCATTTCAAAATAGCAACTTTTTGCTTTTGCCTTCAGTCTTTGCGAACATGTGCAGTGTGTTTTGGGTGATTTTTCGGCAGAAACTCTCATTTTTCGACCACATCCTGCAAATTTTGTTGAAATATGAACAGATACTGTTCCTTACGCATAATGCGTACTAACGGACCAATAATATTTTTGAAATACAACCCCAAACTATTATTCACCGACCACTGTGATTCACAGTTTGCCTTACATGATGCGCTTAGGCTTAATTTGGGTCTTTGATCCAATACCATGATCGGCCATCTGATTGAAAGTGATTAATTTATTCTTGTCAGACCAACCAAACTTCAATTAAATCTTAAAAATGCGTTTTTTTATTGCCTAACATATCCTAATAGGCAACGGTCCGGTTTTCGTGCGATCCAGCAAAATGCTACCACTCTCGCACATGTATTTTGATCAAAATGTTTTTTTCTTCTTTTATTATGGCTTTGCGTTCAATTTGAAAATTGTTCGCCTCGCTGTCTACTGATTTGCAATATCTGTATCTGTAATAGTTGCTGCAGCGCTACTTGCTACTAAGTTCGCAAGATATCGGACCGTAATATTTTTTGGCAGACTTCCTTTGTCCTTAATAACTTTTAGGCTATATTTTTTCTCAGTCTTAACATTTTCATGTGGCGAACTTCACATTTTTTTGCCATATTTCCTACGGTCCCGCGTTTTCGCAGTAAATCTATTATTTATATTTATGTTTACTGATTAACCATATTATTTACTGGTAATCACTTCTTGAATAAATTACAATACAGAAAAAAGTCATCTGACTTCCAACTAAGTAAAAGATAACTTTAAAATGCAAACCTGAGAGTGAGTGCAAAACTGTAACATTTGCATTAATTTACATTTTTGCCTGCTGGTTTTATTATTGTTGTTGGATTGACTTCAAATCTTTATGAGAGAGGGAGTAGGGGGGGACCAATAAGAATATACAACAAAAGTATGAAAGTCGTTAGAACTTGGAAGGATAGCGGTGGCTGAAATAAAAAGTGTTACACCATGTTACAGTTTTCCTCGTCACTGTATATGTGAATGCATTTCAAAGACTTAAGTAACAAACTTTTATTTCAACAACACCATTACGAAAGTACAATGAGGTCACTTTTATGAAAGAAAGAATGTAGAACACCAAAAGCATTTCAATTCCTAAGCCCGTGGTAAAAATTTGTTTATATATTTTTGGCGTACATTTCCAATGCCGAGCACTATATTGGCTATATATATATATTTACCAAAAATCAAAGCTATGTCCTAGCTGCTTAAAATTTGCACTCTGAATTGAATGGGCTCCAAGCTGCATGCTCAGAAAATCTCTAAGAAATCTAATTAAAAGGCTGTAAATTTTGATGGAACTTTGTAGAACTTAGCTTTGTACAGCGTTTAAAATTTTTACTTACATAGTTTTGTTAGATAACGAGCTACACTTTCATAAAAAAATTATAAAAATTTAGAGGATTCACAAGACGTTGTAACTAACGTAAAATCTTAACCTTAACATTTTTTATGTAAAATAACGGGTAAAATGGTTTTAGGGGGGCTAATTATATATTTTTTTTATCAGTTTAAAAACATTTCGGTGTAATTAGAAATCATCTAAAACCATTTTAACCATTATTTTACATAAAAAATGTTACGCTTAAGATTTTACGACGATTAACACATCTTGTGAATCCCCTAATAAAATAGTCGAAAGGGGAATAGCCAAAGACCGCTAAAATTTCTCTTCCCTATTTATATTTTCACCGCTGTATCCACAGCTTATATTTTTCCTATCCATGAATTTTTTGAGGGAATTAATATTATTTTTTATAATTTCACTAAATTCAAGTTAGGATCGTTTCATGAACAAAAAAAAAAACTTAACAAACAATCATAAAAATATAAAAAAAAAATGCAGACAATAGTTATAAACGGCAATATAGAAAGAGTAACAGTTTGACAGAATAAAACATAACCAAAAAATTAATAAGGAAGCAACACGCTGCGAAATGGCGATTTTTTTAGCAGGTGAGTAATCTAAGAATAGTCTGGAGTCAGGACATTGGGCTGGAGTGATTTTCTACACCTTGGAGCTACTTTGCATCGATAGGAGCGGATACCTAAGTATTGCGTTAGTATGTAAGTATATTTTTGCGCTATAACTACGGTGACCATATTAACCAACGTAAAATAAAGGACTTTTTTTCAAAATGATTTGGGAATACGTACATACAACTCGTATGATAAAAGTACCTTACCCATATCTTAATTTAAATCAAATATTTACAGTTAATTGTATTATTTAATTGTACAAGTTCCCCTGCTGTAGCGAAAAAATGAAGCCAAATCCCTTTCAAGGACTTCGCCATACCTTGCTACCAAAATGCGTTTACGATAATTCATACTGCACGACGAAGCCGGCACACAGTGGTTCAAAATTTGGAATTTAACGTTCATAATCCATCGAAACCTTCATTTTTCAACCAATTTTTACTAAAAAGCAAACAAAAAACTATTTAGTTTGGTGAAAATTTTTTATAACATTTCAAATTTTTTTTTTGTTTTTTTACGGAAGAACCGTACAATTGTTTTCAACTTGTTTTTGTTATGTAACATTTATTAACTGGAACAGGAGAGTACATTTTCCTCAAAATTGTTACTTTTTCTGCATTTTGCACAAAAAAATTTATATAATCAAATAAAAATTCAGAAATCAGGCTGAACTGGTCTCTTGCAAATATTGTAAGCTTTCATAAAAAAAAATAAAAATAAATCAAATGAAATGAAAAATCAAGGCTCCAGTGAATTACGAACACTAAATGCCAGTTTTGAACCACTAAGCAGCAGGGGGTTTATTGTTCTCTTTCAGTGGAACTGGAAACTCAGCGTGCAACACCATCCTGGGCACAACTTTCCCTTTTGATTTATAGATTGTACAAAGATAACCGATTAAATAGAAACTCTTAAGTGAGGTGCGAAACAAACTGGGGAAGGTTTTCATTATATTTTATAAGGCACATTTTTATTTTTTATATTCTCCGTTAAAAAAATACCTCTGAAAAATGCCGATTTAAAGGACAGTTTAAGAAATAAAGGACAAAAGGCGTCCTTTATTTTGAAAAAAATTATAAAGGACAGGGGGTTAAAATAAAGGACTGTCCTTTAAAATAAAGGACGGATGGTCACCGTAGCTATAACGAGCGCATTTACAGCCACAGCAGCCTTAAAACCGTCAGTGCTCCAGCAGTAGTAATAGCAGCAGTAATACCAAAAGTTAAGATTAGCGGCGGCCGTAACACCGCCAGCACTCCTGCTCAAAAATATAACACCAAAAAAGTATAGTGAATAATAGTTCCCACCAGTGTTGCCGCGAATCTTTTTAGTGGTAGCCGAATTCTTTAAAAAAAAGGGCTAAAAAATGGTAGCTAAAATTTTTTACTTACATATACATATATAAGTATACACGCAAACTTTTTACATAAGTAATGGTATAGATAAACAATGAACACTGGGTAAAAAGCTAAACCTTTTTGTATAAAAGGGGAAATATACGACACCAACTTGCTGGCTCCATCAAGTGATTGTACCATCAGGCTCGAAGCATATAACTTACCAGCATGGTGGTACAATATTTATTTCTTTACAAATGAGGTCGAAGAAAGATCGAAATGATTAGAGCCGAAATTTCACAATTTTTCCACCATTTTGTTAAACATTGTTTTTTTGTTTTAATTCACAACTGCAATATCGAGAACTTAATCTTCCACAAACACGGCTTTGACTCATATAGTGCAGGAAATTTCCGCCAAAATCCTCTTTACTTAGAAAATTTAGCTAATTTCACCACTCACGACCCCAGCATGCTGGTACGATCATAAAATTTTCAAATAGTTTTTGAAGTCGCACCAGCAGCTGGTACAATCACACCACAAGAACATACACGGTCAATCGACATCATGGGCCATTTAACAAATTAAGCGTATTAAGGGCCGTAAACTTATATATTTTAAACTATAGTTAAATCGTTAATAGATAAGTTAACAGCCCTAAATATTTTACAGTATGTATGTATAAAAACGTAAGGAACATACAATATATATATGTATATTTCTTAGGTTAAAAATTCATCTCCTACTTAAATAAGAACAAGTAAGAAAGTCTAAGTTCGGGCGGAGCCGAACATTAAATACCCGGCGCAAGTATTAAATATATGTTTTCCACCTTTCCGAAAGCTACCGCTACATGATAAGCCGG
>NW_016163211.1:0-11043 GCF_001687245.7 Rhagoletis zephyria | reverse complement strand
CTGATCATTTATGTATACATTTGTCTATATCTATCTCGATTCGTTTTGCCTGTTACAAACAACCGTTATGTGAACAAAGTTATAATACCCTTGTGCACAAGTGCGCTCGGGTATAAAAATTAAACCAAATTAAGCATATACAACTTTTTCACGCCTTTTTCAAACGTGTTTAGGCATGTTTATATGTATAATATTTAAAGGACCACGGACTTTGTCACGCCGATTTGGTCAGTTTTCAAAATCGTGGCGTATGAAGTCAAATATGCATTGTCCAAGACTAGGAATATTTTGATTAATAATAATAGTAGTTTCAAGTACATACATAGATTTTACTCTATTTATGCATTCTTGAAAGTTGCAGCGGAATGGTTCCATTAGTCACCGAAGTAGCACATTTTTCGCGGTTTCTTAATTTTCCTGTATATGAAAGTACGGGACGTGCAATAAGTATTTAGATATTAATATTTTAATTAATTCCATTATGTGAAAAAATGACTGCAGACAAATTCAGTAGACTTTGCTTTCCTTTTGAGGACTCTTCAATTGAACGATATTGCTTTGCATTCAGTTATCTATACAATTAAAGAGAAATTTTTATTAAAAAAAACCGGAGATGCAACTGTGTTTTTCGATATAACTTTGGTAAATATTACTCGATCGGTACGTAATACTTACTAAATTAAAGGCGAGACTAACTGTTACTGATTCATGGTGCTACTTATTATTATAAATGAGAAAGTTTTATTTTTGGATGTTTGAGAAACCATCACGCGGAAACGACTGAACGGATTTGCATGGAATTTTGTACACAGATAGCTTATGGTCCAGATAGACTTATCTTTTAAGACTTGCCACATGTTAAAAAAGTTTAATTAATTTAATACGCGGAAATGATTGAACTGATTTGCACGAAATTTTGCACATACTAAGATAGCTTATGACCTAGGTAGACTAGACTGCTTTTCCTAAGAGTTGCCACTTGTTAAAAAAGTTTAATTAAATTAATACGCGGAAACGTCCGAAGGGATTTGCATGAAATTTTATACATGGATGGCTTATGACGTAGGTTGGAAAATAGGCAAATTTTCTTAAGAGTTTCCACCTGCTAAAAATGTTTAATTTAATTAATATGCGGAAACGACTGAACAGCATTGAGAGAAAATTTGTACACAGATATTTTATGACCTAATTTGGCAAATAGGCTACTTTTTTTTAGGAGTTGCCACCTGTTAAATTAATACGCGCAAACAACTGAACGGATTTGCATGAAAATTTGCACTCGGATAGCGTGTGACCTAGGTTTAAAAATAGTCTACGTTTCTTAATAGTTGCCACCTGCTAAAAAAGTTTAATTTAATTAATATGCTGAAACGACTGAACGGATTTTCATGAAACTCTGCACACAGATATGTTATGACCTACTTTGGGAAATAGGCTACTTTTTTTTAAGAGTTGCCACCTGTTAAAAGAGTTTAATTAAATTAATACGCGGAAATTACTAAACTGATTTGCATGAAAGTTTGCACTTAGGTAGCTTATGACCTAGGTTAGAAAATAGGCTACCTTTCTAGGAGTTGCCACCTGCTAAAAAAGTTTAATTAATGTAATACGCGGAAACGTCTGACCGAATTTGCATGAAATTGTTTACGCAGATAGTTTATGACCTAGATCGGAAAATAGGCTACCTCTTTTAGAGTTGCCACCTGTTTGAAAATGAAATTTTGAACACAGATGGTTTACGACCTGTACTGAAAACTAGCTTCCTTCCTTAACCGGTTTCCCGATCAAAACGAAATTTGGCACACTTACTACAGATTTCAAAAGGATGGTCTTAGGCTAAATGTAATTCCGATAACTCAAGGCCCCTCCCATTCAAATTGGAATTTTCATAATACATACATATCTCTGGAAGTATTTGTGGGAAAGAACAGGAACATGATATGGAGATATGTACGTGAAATCAAATTCGTTCTCACAGAGAAAAATAGTCGGTTTTGGAAAAAAGGCGTAGCACCTCCCATACTGACTGGTAGTTTCGTATTGCATTTCTCTTCAAATATTTGGGGTAAATACTCAAGCTTGGTATGGAAATACATATGTAGATATGTATGTGAAACTAATACCATACTCGTGGAGAAAAATGAGACTTAGTGGACAAGGTGGGGAGGCAACTCCCATGCAAATTGATTTTTCTATGCTGCATATCTCTGGTGGTGTTTATTGCAGAGGACTGGTACTTGGCACCGAGATGTGTACCTATACAAAATTAATTCCATACTCATGGAGAAAAATTTGCGTTATTTGAAAAGAGGCCGTGGTACCTCCCGTACAAATTTACTATTTTATACTGCATATCTCTAGAGGTGTTCATGATAGTGTACTGGGACTTCGTACTGGGGTATATAAAATCAATTACAAACTCATGGAAGAAAATTAGGGAAGTGTTTGTGGAAGAATACTGGAACTTGGTACGGAGTTATGTATACAAAATTTATTAATTGCTCATGGAAAAAATGTGAGTTATTAAAAAAGGAGGTATGTCGCCTACCATACATAGATACTAAAACTTTATTAATAAATATCTCTGGAAGGATAAAAAATCTCTGGAAGTAAGTGCCGTACTGACAGAAAAAATATTAATTTAATGGAAAAGGGAGAGCCGGCTTCGGCCATATAATCTAAAACTCTCATGATGCATACATACCCCTTGAGGCATTTAGCTACAGTACTGTGAAGTGGTATTTTATCAAGGCGAAGGTACTAAATTTAAGTTGGAAATATTAGAACCCGCCGTGGCACCTTCCAGAAGGTTACACGTTTGCGCGGCGTATCCCTGGAACCATTTTAAGGTAAACTTAGAGGGATTGGTATCTTTCGTACATATATACGAATATTATAGCTTTAAACGACCTATATACCTGAATTCGCTTAAAGAATATAGAGCTATAACAAAATGGGCACAGATATAATATATAACATCATTAAATTATGTTTCATATTTGTATAAAAATGTGGGGTGAAACCTGCGGGTATAAGCTAGTAATAATATAATGAAAATCATTAAAATTATAAAAAAAATTATTTAAAAACAAATTTTGAAAAAATTTCCGTCGACTTTATTTCAATTTCTGCATTGTATGCATAAACATAAGTAAACTAATTAGTGTTTCTAGAAGTTGTGCATGTTCGGTATTTCCATACTCATTTGCATAAACAAAAATTTTCCATTGTGATGGTTTTCCATTAGAGCTACCGAAATTATTCATAAATTTGTAAAAATTCTCAAACTATAGCTAATATGACAAAAAGATTAAAATATTTGGAACCAGCGACCTAACTAAACCCTAGAAATATGAATGCTCTTTTTTTACTTTTTTTGACTATAGGCCAACACAATTATCAAGAGAACAATTAAGTAACGATACGTTAAAGAGCGGCCAGAAATGATGTTTGTCTTTGTTTTTTGCGTTTACGGTTTCATTATCTAATAATATGCACCAAACCTTTTTGCTGAACCCAGAACTTCGAACAAGAATCGGTCTTATTCAACCAGTGAGCTGTCACTTGGGGATCGATGCGTGGGCTCTTAAAATTAAAATAAAACACTAATATTTTATTTACAGGCTTGTTGTTGTCTTTAAGATACAATATATTTACACTATTACCAAGGGATTTGAGAGAAATTTTTATTTTCGACCCACCCTAGTATGGAATTAACATTCTATTAGGTTTAATTGCGAAATTCTAGCGGTAGTAACATTCTATTAGGTTTATTTGCGAAATTCTAGCGGTGGAAGAATACCAGGATTTCTGCGTGATTACCGTATCCACACCGGTTTTAGTGGGTGTGAAAAAAAGTTATCAGTTTCGATAATAACAATTACGGCTTTTTGGGAAAGGTGGATGTGCCCAAAATAGGTTTCTTTGAAACAATTAAACAAAGTTATCGAAGGTGATCTCTGAAATAGCAGCTATAACTAACTTCTACCACATGTAAATTATTGCTGTTTTTCTACAACATTTTTCATAAAACACGTACTACTCCTGCCCTTTGAAACTCATGTGCAGGGGTTCCCAAACTTTTATTATAATGGAACCCTCACTAAATACCTCTCATTTTATGGAACCCCACATCAAATTACTAAAAATCAAAGGCACTGCAATTCAAATTTGAATAAAAGCTTTTACTAGAAATAGTTTATATACTTAAAATTTTAATGTGAAGAAAGAAGTTGTATCGCTGTTATTAATTATTGTTGTATAGTTCGATATTATGTCTGAAAGCGCATCTCTGTGGTAGCATCATATTTCGACCTGAATTTGTTTTTAGTGTAAGCTGAAAACCCTACTAGAGTTCACTCTTTGATGCGAAACTATGTGCGTTCGAGCGAAAGTGCGAAAATCGGCAGTTTCTTACAACAAACATATGGCACCATTATGGCACCGTTTCGCACAAACGCACAGCAAAGCAACAAATAAAGCATGAAAGAGTGAACTATACGCCTGTTTCACAACGAAACGTTGTGACAAAAGGAAGCAAAGTTAGGATAGCCTTTTTAGCTACTTCGTGGTATTCACACACACACTAACCCAAAACTCGCTCAGAGACATAGATTCAAATGTGTGTTTCAATGTCGAAGTTCTTTAAAGATCTATGAATACTTCATAAATGAATTTCGTACCCAATCGATATTACTACTACCATCCGAAAAATAATATGACAAAGATTTGAGGAGATTTACCAACTGTCCAGCTTTGACATTTCACATTTAATTTGGTAATTCATCGCGTTTCTTTTTGACAATTGTATAAAATTGGCAATCATTCAATGCTTTTCTTTTCCACACAGGTAATCCAGAAATTTAATTTTCTTTTTAAGGGTGATTATTTCCCCCTCTCTCGCCAAAAATACGGTTGTTGATTTTCCTTGAAAAAATTTAGTAATTTCACTGATCTTTCCAAAAACATTATAAGTCGGATATTCGAATAATAATACTAACTAGTGTACCCGCAGAGTTATTCAGAGATCCGAGTGCCAGTGAATAGCAGTCTGGCATTGTGCATGTTTTTAATTAAGTCAAATGGAAAATCTCCCATACCAATGAAAAAAGTGCTTAATAAAAACAAAAATAAAAACTTTACCACACACCTACAAGTAAGGTCTCTAATTTGACCTCTCATTTTTGAAATTCCCTTTCAAAAGTATTCCCAAACTAAAAACGTCTGAAATCTCATTCGTCTCATTCTCATTGTCAGACATTGTGAAACACATGTATTTCAATAAACTGATAAACTAATTTGAATTTGATTGTTCGAACAAATGGCAACCCTCCTAAATTTAAGGCGAAGAATAAAGCATTTTCAAACCCATTTCGATTTATACCCATGTTTAAATAATTTGTCGAAATTATTGAATAATTTAAATGAATCTTTTTAAACACGTGGGAACCCTCTTTAAACATTAAAATGGTCAAACTAAAGATTTCTTAGCATTCCTTCGTTTGACTACGGTACTTTTATATTTCATATACTTTTTGTATTTGTTAGACCTTTATGAGTTAGACCTTTCAAACAGGTGGCAGCCTTCTTCAAAAGTATTTTCCAGCTTAATCCTTGTTAACTCTCCTTCGCCTGACATTGCGTTACATATTTCAATTAACTGATGAATTAAGTAGAATTCAGAAACAAAAGTTTTTCAAAACCCCCTTCGACTGATATCTATATTTTAATAATTAATTTAACTTATTAAATAATTTTAAATCAACTTTTTAAACAGGTGGCAGCCTTCTTCCAACACCTCAAAAATATTCTTAGCGTTCAAACTAAAGATTTCTTAATACTCCTTCGTTTGACATCCATATTTTGATGTTTCATATAAATTGTGTATAAGTAAACTAAATTCGAGACTTCAAGCAGGTGGCAACCCTCTTCAAAATATTTTCAAAGTACTACTTTCTGAAACCCCTTTCACTTGGCATCCATATGGTGACACCTAAAATGATTTTTTAAACAGGTGGCAACCCTCCTATAGTTCAGCTAAGAAAAAAGGGGTTCGAAACCAGTTCGGTTGATACCCTTTTTGTAATAATTGATTTATTTTTTTAATAATTTGAATATAGTTTTTTAAAAGGTTTCGACTCTTCTCAAAAAAGTAAAACCTTACTGCACATACACTCCAAGCCTTTTAATTTGACACCTCCTTTCGGCAGATCGAACGAACGGTACGAACATGATTTCGTAGGTTACTAAATAATTTAAGTTTAATTGTTCAACAGGTAAACTAAAACCTGTTTGCATATTTACAGACCAATCTCTTCAATTTAACATCTCATTTTTGAAAATCGAGCGAACGGGACAGATCTTTTGTCGCGTATTATATATATAGATATTTTGGCGCATACATGCTAAGTGTTTGGCCGAGCTTATCCTCCAATTGGTGGTGTGCATCTTGACAGTGGCGTAGCCAGGGGGGGAAATGGGGGGATAGATCCCCCCTTCGTCATTGACCTACAATTATTTACTTTTGAATTAATAACACAATACTATTTTATCCTTCTGATCTAACATTTTTTTTATTTCAGACGGATGACAAATTATCTTTTAATGAATATATGAGTAGTCCACTTGCAAACAGCGTTATGTGATTTTATAATAGTAAACCATAAATTAAAAAAAAACGTCTACGACAACAAGTAACATCCGAACTGTATCTTTTTTTATTACCTGAAAATTTGGATAAATAAGAGCCTAATATCATTAAAAAAATAAAATTGCAGTATGGTAGATTTGCAAATTTTATATTTAAAAATTTAATATTGCAAGTCTTGAAACAGTAACTTTTACATAGCTACCTTTTTTAGCTTCCTCTAGGAAGATTGGTCTGCTTCTTTTTAGCGACCTCTTCCACTAGGCACCGAAACTACCACGTTTTCTTGCAGTTTTCTAAGTTCATTCGAAGAGGAGACATTTGAATTTGAAAGTGTATAAATAAGTATTATAGCGACTTTTGCAAGAGTAGTTAACATTTCATGCTATTTTCTTCATAATATAGAAACTTTTTCACTCTGCTGTTAGTGGACATGAAACCCACCAAAAACTAAAACTCTAAAAAAAAAATACATAGCGCACTTTGCAAGTGGACTACTCAATTGTTGAATATGCTATCTTGCTTAATGGTTTAACGATGTTAGCGGTACATGATGATGTGCCGATTACAACACAAGAAGTGATTGAAACTTAAAAAAAAAATATATATATCTAAATATTTCATGATCCAATGATCGGATCTAAACCAAATTAGTATGGGACCACCTCTGAGACACTACCTTTCCGTTATTGAAATCGGTTGACGTGGTGCAAAGTTATGCGGTAACATACATAAAAAAAAAAAAAAAAGATTCCGACGAACTGATAACCTCCTCCTTTTTTGGAAGTCGGTTAAAAATGTGTGTTAAGTAACGAAGATTAAAAATCGCTTTATAAGTAATAAGATTTTGTAGTCTTGTACATAAATAAATGTAAATAGATACGCGTAAACATACAAGTAATTTTTAGCAAAAAAAAAACCGACTTTCATATAAAAAAAAAATATATATATATCTCACGATCCACTTAACGGATCTTAACCAGATTAGTATGGGACCACCTCTGAGACACTACCTTTCCGATGCAAAAATAATTATCGAAATCGGTTCACGTGGTCCAAAGTTATGCGGTAACATACATAAAAAAATTATATTCCGACGAACTGATAACCTCCTCCGTTTTTGAGAGTCGGTTAATAAATATGCAGATATATTCAATGTGTAAAAACTGAAGTGTATACTAACGAAACTTCTACAAAACAAAACTGGACTATACACTAATTAATTAATTAAAGCATGAATTCCGCAGGGAATAACCGAGTAGACAAAAAATATATAACGGTAGAAATGGCACATACATACATATATGAAATAATGCCCACAGGCGACGCAGTATAGGCAAAACACGAGTTTTTTTCGCTTAGAAAAGAGATAATGGAATGCAGAGTCTGTCATATATGAAACGCTTTTTAACCCTTTCAAGGCAGAGGAAAAAGGTTCTGAACGTGCCTTTTCTCATGTTGACGTAGATATTAATCGTAGAAAATTTTTCCATAGAAAAATAATAAAAAAAAATATAAATAAAAAAAAAAATTAAAAATAAAATAAAAAAATAAAAATATTAAAAATAAAAATAAAAATGAATAAAAAGTGCGATTAAAACATATTGAGAACCAATTTGCCTCTCCCTTGAAAGGGTTAAAACGCGTTTCACATATGACAGACTCTGCATTAAAGGGTTAAATGCTGCACTTTCGTAAAGATATTGACCAGTATAACCATTTTTATACCCGAGCGCACTTGTGCACAAGGGTATATTAATTTTGTTCACATAACGGTTGTTTGTAACAGCCAAAACGAATCGAGATAGATATAGACAAATGTATACATAAATGATCAGGATGAAAAAAGAAATCGATTAAGCCATGTCTGTCTGTCCGTCCGTCTGTCCGTCTGTCCGTCTGTCCGTCTGTCCGTGTACACGATAACTCGAGCAAAAATTGAGATATCTCAACGAAATTTGGTATGTAGGTTTCCCTTAATCCAAGGTAGGTTGGTATTGAAAATGGGCGAAATCGGACTTTAACCACGCCCACTTCCCATATAACGGTAATTTCCAGAAATACGAAAACTGCGATATTTTAGTAACTACTGAAGATAATTCACTCAAAATTGATATTTACAATAATTTTTAGACGAAAAATAAGAATATTATAAATTTTTGGAAAATGGGCGTAGCCACGCCCACTTATGGTTACATGTGTATATCTTGGTAACCGCTGCACCAATTTCTTCCAAACTTGGCACAGTTGTTGGCCTTCGTACAGCATAAAAAACCGCCGAAACTTTTTAAAATCGGACAATAACCACGCCCACATCCCATATAACGGTAATTTAGAGAAATACAAAATCTTCGATAAATCAGTAAATATTGAAGCTAATTTATTCAAAATTGATGCTTGCAACAATTCTTTACCAAGAAATACGTTTATGGTAAAATTTTGGAAAATGGGCGTGGCACCGCCCACTTATGATCACATATAAGTATATCGGTAACCGTTCTACCAATTTGTACCAAACTCGGTATGGTTATTGTACTTGCCACGTGTAAGCAAAACGTTGAAAATTATTGAAATCGGACTAAAATAACGGCCGATTCTCATATAACGGTAAATTTAAGAAATGCTTGAAACTTCAATATTTCGAAATTGAAGGACGCTAATTTACTCAAAATTGATACACCTCGGCTTACCATCTAGCGGAAGGTTTCGGAAGGGTGAAAAAACATATATTTAATACTTGCGCCGGGTATTTAATGTTCGGCTCCGCCCGAACTTAGACTTTCTTACTTGTTGTTATATAAATTTGTTTGTGAAAGCTAATAGCTTACGAGTTATTAGAGTTTCAAGGTAGCTTTTCTTTTGCCAATCTGGCCACTCGGGTACAGCATCCAATGTCCCAAGAATCGAGTCTTAGATAAAATAAAGAAAAATCTTTCAGAAACAGTGCTAATGGTGTATTAAATATAGTGTTTTCTAGTGGAATGGGAGCCAAAATCCAAAATTAAAAAAAGTGACATTTTGAACGGTATTTAGAGGGTTAAGTTATTGTTGTTGTAACTTCTCTATAGTTTTCCTATATTATATGATCACTTATCTCTTTTCTATTATTATCTCTTTTCTAAGCGAAGATCTACGATTTAAAAAAAAAACTTGTGTTTTGCCTATAGTGCGACGCCTCTAGCCATTGTGTATCACAACTTCAAGTCATCGATGCAAATTTTTTTTAATCCCGAGCCTTCGCCAAATCCTGGCTACGCCACTGCGTCTTGATGTTGTTACACTAATGAGAGAGACCTACAGCTTTACCCCGCCTTCGAACGACAAATGGGTTTTATGAGAAGTTTTTTATTGCAATATTTCTTTGACCAGGGCTCGAACGCAGGTCATTCGGAAAGTAGAACGCACCTGTAGCCCTTCGGCTTCAGCGGCCAAAACCACATACATACAAGTTAGAAATAAACAAGGTCTCAAGCGCAATGCTCAACGCTCTTATTTACGATTGGCACTTAGTACGGCACTCATACCCACTACGAGTACATATACTCGAAAATATCCCGGCTAACCAAAAGGATCCTAAAAGACTCTTTTTTGAGTTATAAACCTGCTTTTATAGGAGCTTTTCCCTCATAAATGAGCTCTTTTTGGAGCCCTAAAGATCGATTTTTCGTTCTACGCGGGCACGCTGAATGGAGTCTAAAAAATGACTCGGAAAATACTCCAAATCCGATGAATTCGGTGATTTTATGACTCTTTTTCAGTGAATTTTGGAGCTATTTTGGAGTCATATTTGAACGTTTCTAGGAGTCTTTTTAGAGTCATATTTGTGCAGTTTTTGGTTCTCTTTTGATGGTTTATTGGAGTCCTTTTGGATTCTTTATACAGCATTTCGTAAAACTTTTTTATGTTTTTTAACCCCCTTTTAATAAAATTAAAACACCATCATTTACATTTTTGAAATTAAATTTTTTTAATCTTATTTCTTATAAAAATATAAAGAATTTCAATAAATAATTGAAAATATAATCACATATACTACATGCATTAATACTATACACCCCGTGCCAAAATTATAAGCGGACCACATATTGACAAGTTTAAACAAATTTTTTACGCAGTGATATGATTTCCGTCAGCAGCCTCTTCTGGGTAACGTCCAATTTTCGTCTTAAAATCTCCATTTCTCCCTTAAGTGCTTTAAAAAATAATTTTTTTTTATTTAGTAAAGATAAAGATAAAGATAAAGACAAAGACAAAGACAAAGACAAAGACAAACACAAAGACAAAGACAAAGACAAAGACAAAGACAAAGACAAAGACAAAGACAAAGACAAAGACAAAGACAAAGACAAAGACAAAGACAAAGACAAAGACAAAGACAAAGATAAAGATAAAGATAA
>NW_016163208.1:0-37849 GCF_001687245.7 Rhagoletis zephyria | reverse complement strand
ACCACATCTCCTCATCAGACTTCTTTTTTCTAGACTTCAGCAGGGAGCACATTTTCTTGTGGAGTGCAGCATGTAGTTATCTTAGCTACGGACGGTATAGCTACAAATGCGTTGGTTACTCCAATCTTGCGCACTGAGTAAATCCATGTCACCATAAACTTCTGGCTGCCGCGGTTCTCCAACGTGCTATTGATTGCTTCTGTCGTGGTGTTGTTGAAATCGCTTCCAATATGCTGCCAATATTCTTTTTATTGAAGTAATCATTCAAGAGTGCACCGAATACTTCACCGAATGCGCTGTCGATCCTTGCGGTAGGCGTACAGTGATTTATCCATTGTGTGGATTACCTTTACTCATATATGATCCGTATATTTGAAAGTAGCATAAATCATTTCCACCTTTAATGTTTATATGACTGGTTAATTTTAACTGAACGCATCTGTAAATCGTTGCGCTTTTATAAAATAATAGCATAACTTGTTACCTTTGATTGATAAATTTGAATGAATAATAGTCGAGCGTATCGAAATGCAAAAATGTTGTTAAACTGTTGAGTGTTTGTTTTAAAAACACACAGTTGAGTAGTTCCGTTCAGCTCATCGGTTGTGGATTCAACGCCATTTTTTCCATCATAAAATTATTTCGCTACGTGAACTCAACAATTTAAGTCAAAAATCATTTTTCCCTTCCGTCAGTTTTCATAGTAAATTCAAACAAAAAAAAAATAACTTTTCTGTAAATTGCTGGTGAAACTGGCACAAATAAAATAAAATACATGTTTATATATATATACATACATATTTAAAATAAAATACAAAAGGGAAAATTCGTGGGCTTAAAAGCATATGTATGTACATATCTGTGTGTTCGCTGTAGTTTAAGTCGGGAGGCTGGCTTTAATATAGTGTTCCATTCGCAGCAGACGATTACGAATACGCACTGAAAGTGTGCCCTTGCAGATTCTTGGCAAATAAAATAAAATAAAAACTTTTTAATATACCACGCTTTTATAAATGAACTAAGAAGTAGAAAACAATATTTCCCAGTCCCATAGAATTAGTTTTGATAACTTTTGATTTTGTAATTTTAGCAAAAGTCATTATAAACAATTTATGAGATTGAAAATGAAAAACTCGGATCGATTTTAAGCAGTCGTTATTCATATACCCACATACATACATACATATGTATATAAATTTTTATATCAATTCNAAAAAAAAATAACTTTTCTGTAAATTGCTGGTGAAACTGGCACAAATAAAATAAAATACATGTTTATATATATATACATACATATTTAAAATAAAATACAAAAGGGAAAATTCGTGGGCTTAAAAGCATATGTATGTACATATCTGTGTGTTCGCTGTAGTTTAAGTCGGGAGGCTGGCTTTAATATAGTGTTCCATTCGCAGCAGACGATTACGAATACGCACTGAAAGTGTGCCCTTGCAGATTCTTGGCAAATAAAATAAAATAAAAACTTTTTAATATACCACGCTTTTATAAATGAACTAAGAAGTAGAAAACAATATTTCCCAGTCCCATAGAATTAGTTTTGATAACTTTTGATTTTGTAATTTTAGCAAAAGTCATTATAAACAATTTATGAGATTGAAAATGAAAAACTCGGATCGATTTTAAGCAGTCGTTATTCATATACCCACATACATACATACATATGTATATAAATTTTTATATCAATTCAAGTCTATTACATGCGCCCTACGATTTTTATTTTCAATCTCATAAATTGTTTATAATGGCTTTTGCTAAAATTACAAAATCAAAAGTTATCAAAACAAATTTTGTGGGACTGGGAAATATTATTTTCTACTTTTTAGTCCATTTATAAAAGCGTGGTATATTAAACATTTTTATAATAATTTATTTTCTTTCTTTTTAGTGTTGTCTGTATAAAATTTTGCAATAGATATTTTAAAATAATTCAACGATATTAATAGATTGATGCAGACACATGCATATATGTATGTACATACATACGAACTCCAATTAATTTCATTTAAAGAAAATACGTGTCTCCCATTTCCGCTATAGCGTCTGTAGTGCATATTTTTAGGCGCAATATTTAACTACTTTCGGCGGGGCGACATCTACTTCTAGAGTCTAATGTTCTTTGAGGTTGATGTCTAAACTTTTTATAGGATCTTTCCAAAGCAAAGGTTGTATAGTTGTATAGATATAAAAGCTATCTGGACACACAACTTAGTAAGTTGATGAAAGCGTTGAAAAAAATAGTGCTAGCAAGTCAAGATTCCTTGTGGTTTAAGGAATGGTGTATCGTAGGTATGTATGTGCATAGGTACATATATATATACACATATTTTTGGCTCGAAACATCGGCTCATTTGTACATACAAACATTTAAGACAATTTCAGAGTGTCTGAAATATAAAACACCTAAACGTACTGGAAATGTCACAGATTTCAAAATTTGAGTACTTAAAAAGAATATATTTAACATGTTAATGGGTAGTTTTTCAGATTTAAAATTTTTTTTAAATTACCGGAGGTGGAACATAAATTTAAAACACTCCATAATTAAATAAAATTAATAAATATTTTAAAGACGTATGCATCTAACATTCTTCGGGGCGAAGTGGGTTAGCTTCCCTGCTTTAAGAATAAATATCACCCTGACCTCCTTCAAGCATTGGGATAAAGCGCTTTCACTGGAGCGTTGTAACTACTTCTTTCTAAAAGCGCAAGTTTACATTTGTGGATCACACGAGTTAAATTCCTCACTCTGCTTCATTATACCCGTATTCTTTGATACACAAAACGTATGTATGTAAATTTCAACTTAAACAATTTATGTAAGGTAGTACAATAAATTATAATGCGGTGGACATAAGATTTTAATGACATTCGCCGTATTATGTTTGGTGGTGAATATTTGTGAAACTAGCCCCAAAAGAGTTATGAGTACGGAATTCGAGGTAAATTCAAAGTTATTACCGAACTTCTTTGGAAATTTACAAGCGTTTTCATGTGCGTATGAGCAACTAAGTACCATTTCTTATAATTTATGCAGCATTTATCCATATAGTAAGTATGTTTGTAAATTAACACGCCCATATGTATACGTATACGAATGTGCTGCATAGGAACTCGTAATTCCTACTAAGAAACATTATTCCACTACGATACATAAATTAATAGTTTTTTGGCACTGGGCAAATGAGGAAAATGTGTCCTATGGGAAACATTAAAATTAGTCAAGTTATGTGTTGAAATACTTGCCGAAGTGCAAACATGAAAATTGTTAAATTTTTGGTGTAGAAAATATGGTGAAAAGGGTTAAAATCTAACAATCTCGCTGTGAGTGTGACTAATTATTTGATTTATGTTGATTATAAAATGATCTAAGAATGGACGTTGGGGCAAGTTAGTATGTTCGAACTTACCTATTTGCGAGATTGTATGTACTTATATACATATATATGCGTGCAGTAAATATGTAAATATTTACGTATGGAAGTTTATATATCGAGGGCTCATATTCAAAACCTGCTAACAACAATTTTCACAAAAAGTACTTTCTGATCTTATATTTCTTTAGAAAAAATTTGTTGATTTGGGGAGAGCTTTAACTTACTGA
Organism: Rhagoletis zephyria; assembly: GCF_001687245.7. NCBI lineage: Eukaryota > Metazoa > Arthropoda > Insecta > Diptera > Tephritidae > Rhagoletis > Rhagoletis zephyria. The sequence goes on along the minus strand of NW_016163208.1, from coordinate 34,227 downwards.
CATTGGGGTGGGTAAGTACTGAGATCTGCTGTGTAAGTACTAGAACGGCGTTCAATTACATTTGGTACAAAAAAAGTGTCCTCGCGGCAAGATCAACGATATTCCATGCACAGTTTAAGATGCGACTATAAATGCTGAAATGTAAAAATACCAGAGACATAACTATTATACGAGAAAAGAATAAGAGCCGACCAATAATTATTATAGTAAGATAAAAATTTTTTGAGTCATCTATAATTATTATTCAATCACTTATATTATAAAAGTTATTTCATAATAATTATCATTGAGATAAATATTTTTAAGTCTTCAAAGACTTATTTTAACACTTATATTATAAAAGTATTTTTATAACAATCACGAGTGTGGAAAAATTTGACACACACACACATATAATTATTACCAAAATACCTTTATAATTCTTACGAAAATTTGGATGACTTTTTTAATACTCCGCCATGAAATAATTATTATTCTGGATCTCTGAAAAATACTGTAGACTCGGAGGAATTGGGCCAACATTTTTTCTGCTACACTCTAATGTACATATTTTTTTAACTACAAACGTACATCCATATGAATAACTCCTAACTTTCATTATTATTTTATGTTTATTCTAACATTTCTGTTCATTGTCACTCACTGTCATCCTGTCACCTTTGCAGGCATCTGTCTCTGACATTAACTGTCATTTGCTCTTTCTTCACCTCTTATGTATTTTGCTCAATAAGAATTTCTTAATTATGTCTTACATACACGTGTACACATGCATAAGTATGTATGTATTTGCAAATATGCCAGTATGCTTAAGTACATGTATGTATACATACGGTGACCATATTTACGAATACGGGACAAAAAAAAATTTTGCAAATTTTTTCCACACTGTTTTCCCTGAAACAGTGTCCTTATAGTAACATCACAAATTTGTAGCATAATTTTCTCGAGATTCTTTCCTCGCAAAATTTGTTTAAAAAATTCGTTAAATTTTAGTACAATAAAGTGCAATTTTAAGTCGGTAAGGCTTACCGGCCGCTGTGGTGTAGTGGTAAGCAGTGCGCTCTTTCACTCATCAGCCCCTGGATTCAAGCCCTGGTCAAAGCAACATCGCAAAATAGCAAAAATATAAAAAAAGGTTTTTTTCTTAACAGCGGTCGTCCCTCGGCAGGCAATGGCAAACCTCCGAGCGTATTTCTACCATGAATAACAGCTTCTCATAAAAATACAATCTCCGATTTTATAGTTTTTTGCACAAAGTTGGGAATTTGGTATTATATGGTTGTTGCTAGGAAAAGAGTTTTACTTTCATAAAATAAATAATAAACATTAAATAAACTAAGGAAAAATAACCAAAACTTACTAAAATGTCGAGCCCTCATTTCTATTTTGGCCATTGTATGTATTCCTCGATTAGAATCACAGGCATTCAGATTAGAAAATAATAACTGTTTGTAAAGAAAATTACGATTACATACCAACATCACTTAAAACTCGTTCATAGGCATGCCATTTTAATGAGCTGTGAAGGCGTCGAAACACCGAATACGGGACAAATACAAGACTTTAAAAGATATACAGAACATTTGGCGTCCCGTATAAAATAAATAAATTACCAGGACAAAAAAAGAGGACCTTCCCCGCATAATACAGGACGGATGGTCACCGTATGTATACATGTCACTCTGCCAAATATGAGTCTATATACATAAATACATACATACATATACTTATGTACATACAAATGCACATACATATGTAAGCATTTATTAATGAAACAAAGGTGCTTACTAAGTACACAATGATGAATTTCACTTTTGTCTTAGCGCATTCATTTGCGAGAAGAAAATAATTATTTATTATGTGACAATAAGCCAAAGGGGAAAGGATTGATTGTTCGGCGCAGTCGAATAACTGGTGGTTGAAGTTATACATCCATGCATACATACATATGTATTCCCAGTGGATCTCAAAAACTAGTCTCAATACTCTTTTATAGAGAATTGTGTGGAAAGTTTCATTGTATTTACTTAGCAGAAGAATACAAATATGTATGTATGTAGGTACATATGTACATAAAACTGATTCAAAAAATCTGATAACTTTTTTTTAATAGCCCCCTCTTCAATACCTCCGGGGGATATCAAAAGATGCCTGTTAAAAGTGCAATCCTTAATATTAAGTTTAAAAGGTCGCTCGTCGCGGATTTCAATTTTCATATAACTTACTTAGAAAGAAATTGCTTTCAACTTTGAATTTTTTTCTCGGCTACGGATTATCAAAATAAAAAATGCTTTACACATTTTTGTATGAGATTAGACGCTCTGCAAAAAAGTTTTATACTTTTTTTTGATAAACTGATACTGGTTTAACGGTTATTCAAAGTTAAATTTAATTATATGTCATTATTACAGTTTTTTCTCTTCTTTAAGGTAAAATAATTAAAATGATCATTAAATAGTTATTGCACTTTTTTTACAAAGATCTTGCAAATTTTAACTACCTGTTGGAAAAAGTTATCAAAATAATTTTTAGTGGAAAAATGATAAAACAAACTTTCGAACATAACTTAACTTAATTTTCGAACATAACTCAATACAATAGAAAGGATTTTGATTAATTCTACTCCAAAATGGGGGATTTTTAATAAAATGAATCTGCCATACTTATTGCACTTTACAATTAAAATTTTTAAATTACTTCTTTTTTGGATAGTTGAAAATAACTTTAATTTTTTTACCTAAAATAGGAAACTATAATAATGGCATAAACTTAAATTTAAGTTTGAATAACCTTTAAACCAGTAGGTTTATAAAAAAATGGTAGGAGACGTTTTTCGTAGAACATATAATTTCCTACAAAAATGTGTATCGCATTTTTTAGTTCGATAATGCGTAGCCGAGGAAACCAAATTCAAAGTTGAAAGTGCGAGCATTTAAATTTAATATTAAGATTCCGCTGTTAACGGGCATCTTCTGACATCCCCCGGAGTTATTGGAGAGGGGACTATTAAAAAAAAAGTTAGTATTTTTTTAATCAGTCTAACGTACATATCTATGTGCATGCTTGCATATTGAAAGTGCATATCAACTAGAGATGGGTGCCTGAGTGATTTTGGCTTTCAATCACGTTCACGTACGCTCACTATGCCTAGTTTTATAAACACGCACACTCACGCATGCGTTTTCACATATTTTTTTTTTAAGTTGAAACTTTATTTACATAAATAGCATTTCATATAAATATGCCTTTATTATACAAGTATTGTTACAAAAGCTTGGCCAAACCCTCTGCATGGGATGAACGCACTATTAATTTTTTTTTTACAAATTTCTCATCAATGTCTATTCATTCAATGTAATTAAAAATAACATTATCTCATAATTTTTTTTAAATACAATATTTTGTCGAGGTCTTCGTCGTGTACGTCGACACAGAAAAATCTCTGGTAAATCTGTAGCTTTCTCCTAAAGTTTTAAAACATAGGCACAATGGTCGTCAAAAGGCCCCGAAATGGTTCCCGACACATAGGGAAATGATCCTGTACAGGTTTCGAAACGATCCCGAAATGTTCCTGAATTATTCTGGAAATGACACTCAAATAGTCGTGAACTAGACCCGAAATGGTCCTGAATAAGTCCTGAAACGGTCCCGAACCTGTCCCGAACTGGTCCAGAACAGGTCCCGAAACCATCCTGAACAAGAGACCTAACGGACCTAAACTAGACCCGAAATGGTCCTGAATAAGTCCTGAAACGGTCCCCAAGTGGTCCTGAAGAGGTCACGAAACCATCCTGAACAAAGCCGTAATGGACCTAAACTAGACCCGAAATGGTCCTGTAGTAGCCCCGAACTAGTATAGAAATGTACATTTGTAGATACAAGAAGCAATTACAGATTTTCTGCTGGGTTACACAAAAAGAAGTTAAAAATTTTCAGTTGGGTTAAAACAAAAATGTTTACACTCCTAACATACTCTCATAGAGAGTGTTTAAAATCATTTGAAATAAATTGAACTTTTTTAATTTAATATACGGTTTTCCGCAGATGGGCAAGACAGCTCTAATAATTTCAACACAGCTTTGATTCAAATTCTTTTCCAATATCTACATATGTATGTATCCCAATACCTGTTTGATTTATTATTTATCATTAGATAACAAAAACCTGCAATATTCGGCCCACTACTTTAGCCAAGTCTTAATATTTCGACCTGCAAAGTTTCTAGTCTAGATACTCCTCCTCATCGAGTCGTAATACATACTCCAAATTGAGCTTCATTTTCAGATTCCAGCTTTAATTGATTTATGACATCAAAGACATATTTTTCGCCATGTTGCACGCGTCGTGCGTGACACTTTTTGCGCTGTCATTTAGTTGGTAGGACGGATTGTAGCATTTGGCATTTGGCATTTGGAATCGCTCAAGTGGTGCGAAGTAATCCATCTTTAAGCGCAAAGGCAGAGTCACACCAGATCGCACGCACTGCCACCGGCAAGTTTGGTTCTACGATGAAGTAGTGCGTGTAAGTATGTAGAGCACATATCGCTTATGCTGTCTCACGCATGTTCCACTTTGGTGTGCGTAATTCTTCTAATGCCCTGCTTTGTCTTGTTGATAAATTTGACTTATGGCGCTTTTTAGTTCATACATACCAGGAATGTGAAAGCTCGCATAGCTGGTGATTCGTTACAGAGTATCAGTGGAGAGTGGCGCTGTGGGTTTGTGCCGGATGCGTGTCTTGCGCCTTTGCGGTTACGTATACGTCGTGTATGATTCCGACACAATCGGCGTTTTCCTTCTTCTATGTCTTCCGCTACTAAATGTACTACTCGTTCTATTTCTTTTCGCCGTAAATCCTTTGCTGGAAGTACACCGTCGACAGCAGCCTCAGCCGAAGCAGCAGCAGCCAACACTTCTCGGCCGGCAGATATATACTCACAAGTGATACGTGTGCGCTGTTACCAGTGTCCTTCCCATTGATTTATGTCACCGCAGCATTCCTTCGGTGCGCACATTTGACTTATGATTTGTGTGCTTGCATTTGTGAAATTTTTGTATACTCCGTCTCATCTCCTGCGCTTGCTGAAATCACAGAAAATTGATTAAAATGTAATTCTTTTCCCAACGTCGCTGCCGGTTTCTGCTAATTGCGTTTCGCTGTTGAATATTCTCACTTTCGCGATTTTTATCATTTAAATCTGTTTATTTGTAATTAAACTTTTACAATTTCTTGGCTATGTCCCCCATATCTTCCAAATTACCTTTCTCTGCTATTTCTCCCTTTACCCTTGCCAACTTTTTTCCCACTCCCACCAGAAATTTTCCTGCGTATTATTTTCTTTAATTTATTCAATTAAACGCTTCATAAATTTTTACTTTTCGCTTTTCATTCCTGTGGCTTTTTCAAATAATGGTATAACTTTTTAAACGAGCGTCAATGCTTGGCATTCCTTACTACTTGCTCTTGGCTATTATTCGTATTAACTGCCTTACTTTATCGTAAAAGGGTTAATTAATAGCGCCGCCTGCTTCCGTGCCAATACTGTTTGTATTATCGCTGATTTCTTCCACCTTGCTCTTTGCATTGTAATTTTTGTTTATTACTCCTTCACTGGAACATTAATGCCGAAGGGCACGTAGCAAGAATTTTGGCTTATTAAAAGGTATTGCGGATGTGGAAAGTTTTTCGTTTACACATTTTTCGTGTGCACCCATAAAATTTTATTCGAAAAAGCTTATTGAAAACTTTCTGTTCGAAGGACGAAGTCAGCCTTCGCATTAAAAAGTAAATTCTTTTTCGAATTTGAAAATAAGTTTAGCAAATTGCCACTTGTATTATGTATCAGGATTGCATTATCCACTTAAAGATTTATTATACGCAGTTGCTATTTAAATGTCTACATTTTAAGTAACCGTATGCCTATTCTATTTAGTATTTGAAAAAAAAAATGTGCAAAAAGCTTTAAACTNTCTACATTTTAAGTAACCGTATGCCTATTCTATTTAGTATTTGAAAAAAAGTGCAACAAGCTTTAGCCTTTTTTGCGTGTTAAGTAAAATTCTCGCATCGCATGAAATTGAAACATGAAATTGAATCGAAACACAAAAGCTAGGTGGACGAAACTAAGGAAAAGTGGTAGTTTCTTTACACAGAACCGTAGATTTCGATGCCGCTTATGTGTTGGAAGGACGACCGAGAAGGAGAGTTGTAGGTTTATCTGGCGAAAAATATGAATTTTAATTAACAAACACGGAATCAATTATTATTTTACAGAATTTTGAAAGTAAATAATTCAAACGCAAAATATATAAAGAAAAATATAAGTGTTTGGCATATTCACGACCGTTTTCTCACCGTAGGAGTAAAAACGAGGATTAGGAAGGAAAGTAACATTACGTAACATTATTCCTATTTACCGGGCATATCCTTAATAGGACTGTCAATTGCTCTTTCAGACGATTTTTCTAATAGACTGATAAAATGTGTTTTAAAAACTAAATATACTCTGATATTGAAGAAAAAATGCGTCTTGTTTCCGAGACCTTTAAAAAAACATAACTGATACCTGCGACTCCGTTTGCACATAACAGCGTTTCAAAATAATGCATAACTAATGTGCCCAACTATTTCATAGGTCAAAGAAGTACAGGTTACGTTGGGCTAAGTTAACGCCGCGAGCCGATTACGAAATTTCGAGTGCGACTGATTTCGATCCCTGAGAGCTCAGTGTTTGTTCAGAAGTGCGAGCCAAAATGCTTCCATCTTAGTCTAACGAAGGTTGGACAGTCTAAAAGAAAGTGTGCAGATGATTCCACTTCATCTTTCTTTTGACAGCTGATACAAAAAGATTAGTCGAAATTCCTAGTCTCACCGCATGATTACCAAACGCACAATGTCCTGTCTGAGGCCCCATAACTAGCCCTTGAGAGATAACGTGTTTTAAAGTGCCCTATAAAAACATTTGCTGCAGCAGCGAAACGTCTTCTTTTCCCTTTTTATGTCACAAAAGGACCTGGTTTCCCTTAGCCTAATAGCAGTTCGTGCTACGACAATTCTGTCTGCAATATCCGCAGGTACAACATATGTATGTTNGCTTCCATCTTAGTCTAACGAAGGTTGGACAGTCTAAAAGAAAGTGTGCAGATGATTCCACTTCATCTTTCTTTTGACAGCTGATACAAAAAGATTAGTCGAAATTCCTAGTCTCACCGCATGATTACCAAACGCACAATGTCCTGTCTGAGGCCCCATAACTAGCCCTTGGGAGATAATNAGCTCAGTGTTTGTTCAGAAGTGCGAGCCAAAATGCTTCCATCTTAGTCTAACGAAGGTTGGACAGTCTAAAAGAAAGTGTGCAGATGATTCCACTTCATCTTTCTTTTGACAGCTGATACAAAAAGATTAGTCGAAATTCCTAGTCTCACCGCATGATTACCAAACGCACAATGTCCTGTCTGAGGCCCCATAACTAGCCCTTGAGAGATAACGTGTTTTAAAGTGCCCTATAAAAACATTTGCTGCAGCAGCGAAACGTCTTCTTTTCCCTTTTTATGTCACAAAAGGACCTGGTTTCCCTTAGCCTAATAGCAGTTCGTGCTACGACAATTCTGTCTGCAATATCCGCAGGTACAACATATGTATGTTAATCGCCAGTGTAGGTGTTGTTCCTAATGCTCCGCTAATTCCTGTTTTATAAGTGTAGCCTTCTCTAGTGAGTTTCACCAGACAAGGGCTCCATGAAACAATATAGGTATACATCTGGTTTCCTAGAGCTAATGAACTAATTTGGGTGAGAAACCCCACCTTTTACCGATAGCTCCCCTACAGCGGTACAAGGCAACCGACTCCTTTCCTACCCTTTCCGCCGTTGATCGCCCTCCTTGTTACCTGGTTCAGGTAACCTTGAGCCAGATCAAAAAGGGTGTAAACAAATCGGCACTTAACAAAAGTTCCACATCATCTACATAGGCGATCACCCGACAGCCCATTTTCCTCTAGAAGGTCCTTTGGCTCTGCATTGAGTGCAAACGGTCCCCCACTCCGCCGCGACAGTTCTGTCACGAAGTAAGCTTATTAGGTTGGTTTCAACCCCCCGATTATGAATATACTTGATTATTGCCTCCGGAGTGACATTGTTAAAAGCTCCTTCGATATCGAAGGCCCTTAGTTCATAATCTTTATGCGTGATGGCTTCCTCTGAACACCTTAGGAATGTGTGTGCCGGGCGGTATTCACCGACCTTTTCTTGCAATAAGCATATTGAGCTCCTGAAAGACAGTCACCGAGAATCGCATTTCTTATGTACAGCTCTATCAGTCTCTGTAGCATTTTTAGCAAAAACGAAGAGTGTGATAGGTATAAAATCCCTAGGGAAAAGAAGAGAGCCTTTTCCGGCCTTCGGGATGAACGCAAAACTGACTACCCTCCAAACCTTGGGGATATGCCCGGTCCTCACGCAGTTCACATAAATAGGATCTAACCATTTGCACGATACCTTCAGAGCCTTTTGCAGCCTTGCAGGTATGATGAGGTCCAAAAGATCGGAGAAGTACGTCCTGTACTGGAGGAGGTTCAAAAATACCGCAAAGAGGCACATTTGACTGTACTTCGAAGTACGAAGTACAAGAGTGAAAAAAGAAGCACTGTACTTCCGAAAGAAGTACGGTTGGTCACATTATGCATAACCTCCTACGTAGTGTTGCCTAAATTTTACAAGAGAGAGAAAAACCTCTCTACTTTTTATATCTAAATATCAATATTTTGGTATGAATGGATAAAGCTTGATGCCAGGAATTTTCGGTGAGAAAATATAAGTTTTGGAACAAATGTCAGTTAGGAGGTTTTATAGAAGCACGATACGCGGTTTTGTACTTTAAGCGACGATATAATTAGAGCATATTTTTAAAGCTAAAACTGCAGCTTTGATGTATTTAAAAACAATGTCCAAAACGCCCTTTCTAAAATGAAAATTTAATGAAAATGTGCTGAGTTTGGGCGTTGTTGAATCAGCAGCTGTGATTGGCAGTTTTAAACCGAATTCTAAGATAGGACATTCTTCAATAAAATTCTGAAATAGATAGGTGTCGATATGTAAATTCAAAACTTTAAAGTCGTTTTTCTCGAGTTTTGCTTTTTTGAGTTATGGCACTATTGAAGTAAATGAGCGATATGAATCGGTTAATTACCAAAGGGAGTAAGTCGGTATTTATCCGTTCGTGCACACGATAACTCGAGTGAAATATGAGAAAACTCAACAAAATTTAGTTAAAGATCAAATGGTAAGTTGGTATTGGTAATGGGCGAAATCAGACAATCACCACGGCCACCTTCCATATAACGGTATTTTATGAAAATGCAAAACTACGATATTTTTGCAAATACTGGTTAGAAGTTTTTGAAAGTTGGAATGTGAATTAGGATTTTCGCAAAAAATAAGAAATATGAAACTGTTGAAAAATTGGTGTCGCACCGCCTACTTGTGATGAAATTCTCTATATCAGTAGCCACTTTACCAATTATTTTTTATTATTTTTTTTTTACTAGGGTCTCATTTGGGCAGGACAAGTTATTGTTTTTGAGCAGCTTAATTTAGATTTTTAGTATAAATTTATTTTAAATAAATTTAGCTAGCTCACTTCGTACATTTGATGTCATATCCCTAACGAAAAACAACGCATATGACTCAATTACCTTGCAAACTTTAAAGGCTTCCTAGCACAAAGAACAGTAGGGATTGTCACAATTTGACAATAATCACGCATTTTTTGGAGAAAATCAGAGTGCATGCACCAACGTTTCCTTTGATCCTTAACATCTTCTTTAGCGTTAGCTAGTTATTGCCACGGAAAAAGGAGATATACATTACACAGAAAAATCAAAGAAGGCACGCACAATACAAATGAACTAAAACTTTCACTCTCTCATGCATATGCAAATAGATCTTTTATTCAACATTCACTTCACAAAGTAAGCGAATGAAGTGTTATTGTTGCAGCAATTACTATACTGGTGCAAATATGCACACGCCAGACAGTGGTTCCAAACACCATTCTAGCCGGAAATAAATCATATCTTCTGCATTGATACGCCGAACAAATTCGGTGTTCGAGGGATTTCGAAGGTGCTGATTCCAATTCCGATTTCAAGTGTTTGGATTATCGAATTTCGAATTAGCGATGATAAAATTTGAAACAGTAGAATTAGAAATAAAATATTTATTGCTGTCCAATTATGGTTTAAACTTTGTATAAGCGTTATTTCCTACAAAATATCCTGCACTATTTCAAGCCTAATAGAAGGAAAAGAAGAAACCGGCCGGGAAATTAAGTTAATTTTTCTATTTACATCTTACCAGCGATGGAAAGTTTTTCATCCCTTTTGTTCTCGTTTGTCCCTTCAAAATGACGTTTGGTACAAATAGACCATTTTCGGTACATTTACTATGAACCAAATTAATTTTTAAAGAATTTCTTCCTCATATGCAAATTTCGGTCAGTTATACCAATCAACCAAAGATTGGCCAGATTTTCTAGAAATCACCGAAATATGTCTCTTCTCTATAGGACATCATCCTTCACTTTATTGTGTCAAATGAAAACACAAAACCGATAAGAAAACTATAAAGGCCTAAAAAAGGCCTGTTGTGAAGAGTTATGCTTCGGTCGATATAATAATATAATGACGTTTGGAGGGGCAAATATACTTCGTATAGTCTAAGAAGCGATTCCCATTACCGAAAAAGGGTACAAAATATATAATTTTAGTAATTTAAAACTTTGAAACCATTAATGTTTTACGCTTAATTTGTGCTCACTTTTAAAATATCCGAAAGTATTAATCTTAAATACCCGTGAAGGAACAGTAAAACTTCCGGATAATTTGTTTTGGTCAAAATCCTATTAGTTTGGTATTCCGGAAGACCGTTAGACGTTTACCAACTCATTTGGAATTTATTTTCGCCTAGAATTTCTGCGTTTGAAACCACAGTGCGCCACGAAAATGAAATCACGCATCGAGAAGATACTTATTGCCATGCCTAAAGTAAATAATCGAACGAACATATTTATTTTGAGTTTATTTCCCATTGAGAGTATGTGTCAGTGTGTCTGTCTGCATGTGTGTTTGTGTGTTTTGCCTATTCCCCACACAACAATTGCTGCAGATTAAAAGTACATCAAAACGAACAAGCCCGCATGGAATCACTTTCGGTGCAAAGTGTACAGCTTCAATTATAAGGTCATCAGCTACCCACACAGCTGCTGCGGAAAAATAACCACCCAATCCCCAATCCCAATCCATATGTACATACATATATATGTATGTATGTACATGGGAGAAAGTGTTACACACACTTACGAAGCTACTACCTTAACAAATGGCACTTTCATCGCTGGCAAAATAGCGGTTTGAGCTTGCAACGAGCTGGAGATATTGATATGGACGAAGCGTTCCGATACCTATAAATAAAACAAAATTATCTCCCAGCACACGTGTGGTCCTTCGCCAACATAGAAATGGGTGGCTCTAAGTAAGCACTTTTACTCACACCTTTAGTTAACGCACACAATTAAAAGTACATATTCGATCAGACACATCGCATCACTCTTACGCCCCTTGTGACCCAACGCTTCAACGCCACTTCAGCGCTAAAACTATGTCGAACTAACTATTTGCACATGGAAAGTTGTGTGTGCTTACGGTCGTATTGTTTCTAACAACAGCTCAACAGCAATTTTGTTGCTACTTTTTTTTTGTTGTACGCCAACTAAATAATCGAAGTGCACAAAAGCAATTCGTTAAAATGTCGAAACGACACGGCCACAGCGTTCGTCCAGGCAAAAATCAAACCCCAAAAAGGTAAATAAATGTGTACGTACATACATATGTACTATGTAAGTGGGTGGGCGAATGCACATGCAAACAAACGCACAAGCAGTACCTATGTGTCACGATGTACGAAAAAAACAATCAAGCGTTCGCGTTGTGTTAGTAGTATTTTGCTTCTTCCATCCTTTATTGCCAATAGATAGCCACTGATGTTGGACGCCTGTACAAAAGTTGCATAGGTTGTAGGTAAAGGACTAATAGGGATTAAATGGATGTCGAAAAGGCAATTAGATAAACTTACAACCAACAACAAACGCGAAATACACACTACTTTTGGACACATGTGAGCTCAACAACAGCACACAGTCCGTAATACGCTCTTAATAGTTTGATTCAAGGATCTCGTTGGAAGATGAAAAATTAAAGCTTAATGTAATGACAGGATGAGAAGTTTTGCGATAAAATTGATTCCAAATTGTGTGCAATTTTTCTTCCAAGTTCGTAATTTATTTACGTCGTTGATAGCGTTAGGTGAAAGCACATACATATGTACATACATATATAGTTGGAGCAGATGGCAGCTTGTGGGCGGAAATTAAATCGAGGAACGTGTGAAAAAGTCTACGAAAACTTCTAAATTAAATATTCGCTAGCCGCGGGTGAAATTTTGCCCTTTTTACGAAGACGTAAATTTTAAGGGGGGAAGCAGGAACAATTAAAAACTCATAGCTTTCAAAAAGGTCAAACAAATATTAGTTATAGCCGATTTTACTTCTTCATATATTTGTACATATATATTGGGCAATACAAAATTGGCAGTAATCCAATGACTGTTTCGTCTTTCCGTGTGTTAAGTATTTTCGATATTGATTGCTGTGTGCAGTTTCGGCGACTATAAACATCCTGTTGGATAGCAAGGCAGCATTTTAAGTTCAACTTATACCATGATTGGCTTAGTAGTAGTAGTTAGGAACCCATAACAAGGCGTCAATCTGGTGAGTTCATGATCATGAAGACTTCGATTGTAATAAAAGGGAAAGGGACGAAAAGTAGTCTATATGGCCATCAGCTCAATTTTCAGCTCACTGGCGTCTATCAAAGAGCAATCCCTGAGATTTATAACTCCCTCTAGTAGAGCCTCTGAACGACTGCTTAATCTTAGTCGGAAGGGTCGAAAAACTATCATTGGATACCTGACACTACAAGCTGAGCTACCATCTTTAATAAACTGTGGGCTGGCGGAGTAAACCCTAGATCATATAAGTATTTAGATTGTGATTGCTTCCGCAGAGTTTTTTTGGCACAAATTTTCGTCATCCTTTCTCAAATTTGGGTTGGGGGAAAACAGGTTTCCCTGTAATTTTTCGTTTTGCGGAAAAGGTTCAAAAGATTCGCTTGAAAATGGGCTCTGCTGTAAAACTACCATGATTTTGTTAGCAGCAGTCGTCTGCTGCGGATTAGGTAAATGAAAATTGGCAGGTTTTTGACATTGAGCTTTTCTTGCCTTATTGTTCTTACATAAGGATACAAAATTTCAATCCTCAAAATGGTGGAGGAAAAAAAATCTGTCTATGTGAGGCTTTTTCTAGCCAGCCAGTTCTACCTTAGATAACCTAACCCATACACCATATTTATGTATGTTCGAATCTCTCTATTCGATCTTTATATATGTACATTAGGATGGTCCTAAATATGTAGGAAGGAAATTTATATATCAGATTTCCTATGGCTCAAGCCCTACGCCGATGCTATTATAGTCGAAGATATCACACATACATTTTGGCCCCGATTGGAGTAGTTACGGCATGTCGTACGGGGGTTAAATTTCAGATAGCCCCTATGAAGACGTCTCCAATCGGGACCAAAATTTATATGTGATATCTTTGACTTTAGTAGTATTGGTTTTGGGTATTAAATGAAACAAATATTTTTAATTTGGCATTTGACCGCTTTGCTACACGCCTTAACCGACTCCAAACGGGATCAAAATTTATATGCCATATCTGTGACCGTGGTATTAACGATTGGGGTGAGACTGAAAAAAGCGCTTATTTGATTTTTCAAAGGCCCACCCTAATATGTATATGTAGAAGAAATTCAGCAAGACCGTCAATGAAAAAATTATCAAAAACCAAAGTATAATAATAGACCAAATTGTAAAAAATCAAGCATTTTAAAATGTGCTAGCTTTAAGTTTACAGTGATAGAAATGAAATTAAGCAAAAAATGTGGTATAGTTTGAACACTTTTTCTAAGGTGCAGATTTTTCAATTTTTTTGTTCAGATTTTGTTTGTCGACACTTCACTTGAATTCTTTCATCCCCTCTCCCCAATTAAATCTCAAATATCTCTGCTAATTAAAAGTTGTGCGCCACTAATGAGCAATGAAAACAACGTGTTGCCCGCCTATTAAACGCCGATAGCGCGTTTTAACCACCCCCATCTCCACCTCCCCCTAAAGATGAAGGCAAGTTTCTACGTATTTTAGCTCACTTTCACTGTCTAATGGATTATAGAAGGTAAGTAAAGAAATGGCCAACACTTAACTAGGCGCTAACGTCACCTTTTTGTGTTTTTCTAAATTGCTTCGCAGGTTTTTATTTTTTACTTTTATTTGCAACTTAACGGGGTGGCAAAGCAATTCGAAGCCACATTATAATTTTCATTCCAAGGCAGACGGCGCGCGATTTCTATTTGCTGCCAAACTTGCAGCTGTATGGTTTGGTTTGGGATAACGAATGCATCAATTAAAAATCAGATTTAAACTTTTTCAGAAGCTCAAAAAAAGTAGAAAAGGGTTGTAATATTTAACAATTTTTTGAAAACTCTTCTTTAGCACGAAAATCCTTCCAACTCATCACTTCGAAGCACTCTTTGTAATTTGGCTGCGAAAAGGTGAATTTCTTTATATTTTCTTTCGCGGCAGTAAATGCCAAACGCCAGTCATTTCAAATGATTTTAAGATGACCGTAACGAATTGGATTTTATTGCTGGCAGCGGTTNAATCAAGCGTTCGCGTTGTGTTAGTAGTATTTTGCTGCTTCCATCCTTTATTGCCAATAGATAGCCACTGATGTTGGACGCCTGTACAAAAGTTGCATAGGTTGTAGGTAAAGGACTAATAGGGATTAAATGGATGTCGAAAAGGCAATTAGATAAACTTACAACCAACAACAAACGCGAAATACACACTACTTTTGGACACATGTGAGCTCAACAACAGCACACAGTCCGTAATACGCTCTTAATAGTTTGATTCAAGGATCTCGTTGGAAGATGAAAAATTAAAGCTTAATGTAATGACAGGATGAGAAGTTTTGCGATAAAATTGATTCCAAATTGTGTGCAATTTTTCTTCCAAGTTCGTAATTTATTTACGTCGTTGATACCGTTAGGTGAAAGCACATACATATGTACATACATATATAGTAGGAGCAGATGGCAGCTTGTGGGCGGAAATTAAATCGAGGAACGTGTGAAAAAGTCTATGAAAACTTCTAAATTAAATATTCGCTAGCCGCGGGTGAAATTTTGCCCTTTTTACGAAGACGTAAATGTTAAGGGGGAAGCAGGAACAATTAAAAACTCATAGCTTTCAAAAAGGTCAAACAAATATTAGTTATAGCCGATTTTACTTCTTCTTATATTTGTACATATATATTGGGCAATACAAAATTGGTAGTAATCCAAAGACTGTTTCGTCTTTCCGTGTGTTAAGTATTTTCGATTTTGATTGCTGTGTGCAGTTTCGGCGACTATAAACATCCTGTTGGATAGCAAGACATCATTTTAAGTTCAACTTATACCATGATTGGCTTAGTAGTAGTAGTTAGGAACCCATAACAAGGCGTCAATCTGGTGAGTTCGTGATCATGAAGGCTTCGATTGTAATAAAAGGGATGGTACTTTTGCGAAAAGTAGTCTATATGGCCATCAGCTCAATTGTCAGCTCACTGGCGTCTATCAAAGAGCAATCCCTGAGATTTATAACTCCCTCTAGTAGAGGCTCTGAACGACTGCTTAATCTTAGTCGGAAGGGTCTAAAAAGTATCATTGGATACCTGACACTACAAGCTGAGCTACCATCTTTAATAAACTGTGGGCTGGCGGATTAAATCCTAGATCATATAAGTATTTAGATTGTGAATGCTTCCGCAGAGTTGTTTTGGCACAAATTTTCGTCATCCATTCTCAAATTTGGTTTGGAGGAAAACAGGTTTCGGTACCATCTTCCCTGTAATTTTTCGTTTTGCGGAAAAGGTTCAAAAGATTCGCTTGAAAATGGGCTCTGCTGTAAAACTACCATGATTTTGTTAGCAGCACTCGTCTGCTGCGGATTAGGTAAATGAAAATTGGCAGGTTTTTGACATTGAGCTTTTCTTGCCTTATTGTTCTTACATAAGCATACAAAATTTCAATCCTCAAAATGGTGGAGGAAAAAAAATCTGTCTATGTGAGGCTTTTTCTAGCCAGCCAGTTCTACCTTAGATAACCTAACCCATACACAATATTTATGTATGCTCGAATCTCTCTATTCGATATTTATATATGTACATTAGGATGGTCCTAAATATGTAGGAAGGAAATTTATACATCAGATTTCCTATGGCTCAACCCCTACGCCGATGCTATTATAGTCGAAGATATCACACATACATTTTGGCCCCGATTGGAGTAGTTACGGCGTGTCGTACGGGGGTTAAATTTCAGATAGCCCCTATGAAGACGTCTCCAATCGGGTCCAAAATTTATATGTGATATCTTTGACTTTAGTAGTATTGGTTTTGGGTATTAAATGAAACAAATATTTTTAATTTTTTGAGTCTCCATAGAGGCATCTGGCATTTGACCCCTTTGCGACACGCCTTAACCGACTCTAAACGGGATCAAAATTTATATGCCATATCTGTGACCGTGGTATTACCGATTGGGGGGTGAGACTGAAAAAAAGCGCTTATTTAATTTTTTTAAGGCTCACCCTAGTGTGTATATGTAGAAGAAATTCAGCAAGACCGTCAATGAAAAAATTATCAAAAACCAAAGTAGAATAATAGACCAAATTGTAAAAAATCAAGCATTTTAAAATGTGGTAGCTTTAAGTTTACAGTGATAGAAATGAAATTTAGCAAAAAATGTGGTATAGTTTGAACACTTTTTCTAAGGTGCAGATTTTTCAAATTTTTTGTTCAGATTTTGTTTGTCGACACTTCACTTGAATTCTTTCATCCCCTCTCCCCAATTAAATCTCAAATATCTCTGCTAATTAAAAGTTGTGCGCCACTAATGAGCAATGAAAACAACGTGTTGCCCGCCTATTAAACGCCGATAGCGCGTTTTAACCACCCCCATCTCCACCTCCCCCTAAAGATGAAGGCAAGTTTCTGCGTATTTTAGCTCACTTTCACTGTCTAATGGATAATAGAAGGTAAGTAAAGAAATGGCCAACACTTAACTAGGCGCTAACGTCACCTTTTTGTGTTTTTCTAAATTGCTTCGCAGGTTTTTATTTTTTACTTTTATTTGCAACTTAACGGGGTGGCAAAGCAATTCGAAGCCGCATTATAATTTCCATTCCAAGGCAGACGGCGCGCGATTTTCATTTGCTGCCAAACTTGCAGCTGTATGTTTTGGTTTGGGATAACGAATGCATCAATTAAAAATCAGATTTAAACTTTTTCTGAAGCTCAAAAAAAGTAGAAAAGGGCTGTAATATTTAACCATTTTTGGAAAACTCTTCTTTAGCACGAAAATCCTTCCAACTCATCACTTCGAAGCACTCTTANCGGGCTATTCCGGCCGAAATGCTCGAAAAAGTTGCCCAAAATTGGACTTTCCGAATGGACCACCTAAGACGCAGCCGCGGTCAACATTTAAATGAAATTATCTTCAAAAAGTAAATGTCATGGACCAATCTAACGTTTCAAATAAAGAACCGATGAGATTTTGCAAATTTTATGCGTTTTTTTTAAAAAAAAAGGTATCAAGCTCTTAAAAAATCACCCGTTATTTGACAGAGAATAAGCAATTTTTCACTTTCGTATGATAAAGAAAAATCCTACTTAAAATAAAGCGAATGGAAAATATCTAACATTTAAAGAATTTTGCTTTCGGTGGTGTGGCGAAGTGTTGGAAAATTGTGAAAAATGTATGAATTTACATTTGTTTTCTTACTTTTTGGCGGCTAGACACTAACTAGATTTTTTTTTTTATTAATTTCATGCAGTTCCAACGTGAATAATAATAAACACAAGCTCGAAAGCCTGGTTTTACTTGTAAAAGAAAGTCCCAATACTCGGTTGGCACGATCACTGAGAACAAAATCGGAAGTTTTTAATAAATCTGTAGGCAAATTTCTTAAATATATTTTATATCAAAATATATTCGAAAGACTACACTTAAACTCTCTTGAACAGTTTTTACTCCTGGCCAGTTTACTAAGCTCTCATCATCTGACGAATCGTTAAACCAGAACTCCGTTGTACTCGTTTTTACCACGCTTTTATAAACTCGCTTTCTTTTTTATTTCATTTTAATTTGCACAAATTTACATATGTACATATGTATGTATAAGCGCACTATTTAGTTTGCTCGATTTGTAAACAAAGCTTCTCAGCGGTGAAAAATTTACTATTTTGAACAACCTTAATCAGTAAAATTCACAATAGCGCTATTCTTCATCGAACGAGCGTCTTAATACCAAATGAAAATTCGTTCGAGCAGCACTCTCGACCACATTCGAAGATCGAATGGAACTTATAATAGGGGTCTTCTTAAAAATCTTTTGTTGCACTTACATCATGTGTTATTAAATTTATTAATTTTATTAAATTTATTAATTTCATTTAAATTTATATGAATTTAAACATTTTTTCGAAACAAATCCTCAACTTACACCTTTCGATTGTCTATATTTAGCTTATGAAAAATGGTGTTTGGCTTTTAAACAGGTGGCACCATTCCTCAAAATATTTTCGAAATAAAGCTTTCTTACAACTCGTTCGTTTGCCACCTATATTTTAATACTTCATTTAACTTATTAAATTGAAAATATTATCGAATTAAAACTTCTTAAAATCTCGTTCGTTTGGCATCCATACCGAAACATAATGTTGAGTTTATAATTTTAAGTAGAATTTAACTACTTGAGGAGGTGGAAACTCTCTTCAGAAAATATGCTATGTGTTAAGGTCAGGTCACAAGATATCTCCATGCTAAATTTTATCCAAAGAAAGAGAAAAAAATTTACTCACAAAATTTCATTTAAATTATCAATTAAATTGATTTTAAATTCGTATGGTGGTGGTAACGCTTGTCAAAAATATTTCCGAAATAGATATAGCTTTCCTTATGCCTAATTTGATACCCATATTAAAATATTTAGTTAAACTTGTTAATTTAACTGATTTTATCTTTTAAACAGGTGACAACCTCAATAAAGAAGATTTTCGTAAAAAATCGTCCTTGAACCGCTTTCGGTTGACACCACATTGTTGTAATATTTTACTTTTGGTTAAAGAAAAAATTTATCTTGACCGGAATTTTTGCTTGTTATTTATTAGGCATCCATAGAAAATAGAATTAAGACTTCAGCATATACCTTTGCAACTGAAAGTTCTGGAAAGATCCAAAAGTAATCCTAAGAGGTCTCGTAAACTTTCAAAAATTCCCGAATAAATTCTCAAAGTTCCCAAAAATTAAAAAAAAAATATCTGCTTAAAATAATAAATAATCCGAGAAAGTTAGAAAAATTGTGTGTATGTTACCCCAAATTCCAAGAAAATAAAGCGAAAATTAGCGAAATTTTTCTTTAAAAAAATAAAAGGAAAAAGTTGCAAAAACTGGTTGTATTTCTTGTCTAAATAAAAAACCAAATTTCTTTCAAGTTCTGCAGATATCACATTCTACATTTAACCCAAAGGGCTCCAACGTTACCTTGGAAGATTAAAAAAAAAGAACAATTATTAGCTTGAGTATAGTTTTCTAAGTAAGTATTATTACCTTTTATTTAAAAAAAAGTACATAACAAACTCAAAGTTTAAAAAAGTGTTAACTGTAGCAACAGAAACTATCTTTTTCATTTAAGGTGCAATCTGTACAAAGGTATATGTATTCCCACATATCAACATGAACTTAAATTTGCTGCCCAAAATAAATTATAATCTCCAACCATGGCATCGCTCTGTCAGTAGGTGGTCTCATACATGTCCTCAAGTACCGCGATAATTAATTTGCATCTGCCACACAGATTCATTGTAACCTATTAACTCTGACCATAAACAAACGCATACGTAAGCGCATGTACATACATATGCATGTAGCAGCATAAAATTTCGATGTCCTTCTAATAATTTCATTTACTCTTTTCTACATATTTTCAAAAAAAAACCGAGCACTTGTTTTGCTCTGAAGCAAAAAATTAATCAACGGAAAAGGGATTTTTTAATTAACGACTGCTTACGTTTGCGCAGCGTGCTTCGGCATGACACAACCGGACAGTAGCAGGTCATACTACTTATATATTTACATACATATGTACTATGTATATATGCATACAGACATTTCACAAACGTAGTTTATGCATACATATGTATGTATGAAGCCACTCTCCTGTACCGGCATCTACTTTATGCCACAGCTAAGCACACTGCAAATTAATTCACTCCTCATCTGCTCTCTCATTATTTATTATCAGTTTTCTTTTTTTCATCCATGCATAAAGGTCCTTTAAAGTTGTGGCTGCACATGCCAATGGTTCGCCGCCAATGTGTGGCCAAATGAATCAGGGAAAAATGAAGAATATACCACAAAATGCTTTAGTAGCATTTTTTCAGCATTTATTTTTTTCCGTAATATAACTTTTTCTCGAATAATCGTAAATTTTACTCACATGTTAACAACAATTGCACTGCTTGTTTAACTAATGTTTAATGGTTTTAAATTACACTTTTTGGTAAATTATGACGCTTTTAGTAGATTATCTGTGCATACTTTGCGTGCAGAGGTAAGTCGATTTTCATAATTAAAATACGTATGTAAGTGTAAGCAAGGGTGCCGGGTACAAAGGCAACGTACGTGAGGAAGGTTTTTGGTCGCCATTCACCATGGAGTGACCAAAAACGATTCTTTTGATAGCAACCGAATGAATATGCGTTCGGAAGCGAGCTAATTAGGAGTAGACGATTGCATTTGCTTATTTTAATTTTAAATTTTTTTTTCCCATCAGTCAAAATAATAGAAAAATATAAAAATCACAAAATAATGATCAATGATCGAGTAATGACGATTTTTCAATGAATCAAAAGTGATGGTTTCGGCCACGTTCTTCCAGAGCAAGCTTTTATAGGAAAATCTATTTATAAAAAGATGTTTATAAACACACAGTTGTAAGAATTGCTGACAGGGCAATCCTTGCTGATACATTCAGACTTATATACAACTGTGGTCGTGAGTCTCACTTTTAACTATCAATACAAACTTTGCTAATCTGGATGAAAAAGTAAGCACAACATTACTGGACAAACGTAGAAGGTAGCAGATAGGCGGGAAATATGATGCAGGAGAATTAAAGCACTCCTTTAGCTTAGCAAGGATGAAGTAAAAATTGTTACAGGCTTTATTTCTGGCCACTGTAGCATAACGAAACACTTCTCCAACAAAGGAGTTGTTAACACTGACCAGAGTAGGTTGTGTCACGAAGAACACAATACAGCAGAGCTCATTATGTGCCGCTATGCTTCTTACGATCACCATGACGAGAACCTCGCGAGAGAAGAGCTGTAGTCAAATAGAGGCTTGGTAAAATATATCGTTCTAGGTGACCTGTTACGTCCTCTAATCGAATTAGATGCGTCCGACAGGCAGTATGATGTGTTTTGGAAAAAAATTCCGTCATACCTTATCAAGTTTTATTTTGCGACAACCCGGTTGCAGCGGTGCGCAAGATTCTATGCCATTTTTCGGAAAATTTAAGTGACGATGGTACAATGCCGAAACGGGAAATTTTAATATTAATAATTATAATTTTTTTTTTTAAGCAAATTCTTTAAATATTGTATGTACAATATATGTATACTTGGGAAAAAAATCATAAATCAAAAATTTACCTTAAATATCAAAGCACATCCAATCGTGTGTGATAAAAAATCCGCTGCCTAATATACATATGTGCGAAGAACGAACGGGAAATCGTGACAAAATAGCTGAAAAATTATTCAACTTCGAATGGCACAAAGAAATTCAAAAAGCGGGAAGATAATGTATGAATGAAAGTCATATGGAAATAATTTGGTTCCTACTATTGTACATGCATATGTACATTCATACATACACATATGTTTGTGTTTAGCATTTTGTCGTAAAAATGAATCAGGCATCGTATATTTTTTTTCTTTGTTGTGTAGCCGAAGCTCATTATTATGCACAGCGGGCGCACATGCAAAGGAAACCTTTACCTACACTTTGACTTGAATTTTTGAAAATATTTGATTTATTATGTTTGGATTTGTTGTATGACGCCATGAAATGTCAATGATTCGATTGTAATGTGTTTAGTTGTAAAAATTTTGCGAATTTGTTGCGTAAATATACACTATAGACCAGTCAAACTGGCTATTGACGTCGACATGATTCTCATAGAGATAAAAAAATTATTTTGAATAAAATAACGAAATGTTTTATCTCTTAATTTAGCAGGAAATATTTTTAATTATTTACAAACTATTGGCAATCGCAGCTGGTTTGTTTCTGGTTCATCATATTATTTTGGAAGAAAGTCGTTTTGTAGGTGAAAATACTCTGTACTCAATTGTATCGAAAAGTACTACGCTGCGACTTATCACTTCCTCGCAATGTATTGTTATTTCCTATTAAGTTTGATCATACGCGTAGATACATGGCGTATGAGTAACATTATTTCATGTTCTCATTTAAGAGAGTGATAAGTCACAGTGAATCACTTCTCACTGCAATTATGGAGAGAATTTCTTCTTCTAAAATGAATGAATGTAAATAGAAGTCGTTTTAAGAGTTGAAATGTTAGCGATAAAGTACTTGAGTGGTTCTGCACGATTTAATATGGTGGCCCTTATAAGACAGCTGATATTTACATATGATCACTTTAGAAAAGCGCATATAACCTTTGAAAATTGACACTTCTATACTTTACTATAGTTACTACAATTTCTGGCAACAATCTTAATCCCTTTGACATGGAGGAATATTTTTGATTAAATATTTATTATTTTTTGCATACACAAATATGCTTTCTAAGTGCCGGTTTCTCTAAACTGTTTTTTCGTAACAAATTTTGAGTTTAACGGGCAGATAAATTTTAAAACCTTCTTGAGAAAATGGCCCTAGTTAAAAAAGGAATTAAAAAAACTTACCCGTCCCACAAAAATAAAAAGGAATTGATTTCTTCCTCTTTTCATAAGGATTTAAAACGCATTCATATGTGCATACCTAGGTATGTTAATTCTTGTGCCTACCTCTTACTACTTTCTTATCGCTTGCGGCTATACAAAAAAATACATACACTTATTAGTTGTTATTCTATAAATATATACTTACATGTAAGTATGTAAATAAATACATACATATGTATGTATAATTAGTATTCGTAAGCGCTTGCTTATGTGGTTGTTTTGTTGTCGTATATTGTTGAAATTTGTGTTGGCACTTAATTAACGCCACCACAGTTTGTTTGCGGCAGGTTTTACTCTTATAAACATAGCGCGAACAGCCAAACTCACAGCCATAGACGCCTACATGCATATGTGCATATATACTTACACATCTATGAACAAATATCCTTGCTTACCTATATACGTACATAAATATGTAGTTAAAAGCAAGTAAGCGTGTGGATTTGTAGCTTTCGCTATCACAATCTAGCATAATTATTATTGTAATCCTCACATATAAACGTGTATGTATGTATGTATGTGTACACTTACTAGCAATAAATGTATGTAGAAAGTGGCAGTATTATTTTAGCGCGAACAAGCATGCGGGCAACCAAGTGGAAAACCCGTCACTTTCATAAACTCAACATACAGGAGGTAATTGCTTGAATACAGTACTTGATATAACTATGTAACATATGTAGTATGTACATACACATATACCAGCATGTACGTAATAAATATGTTGCTGTTACCGATATACTTTCATTTGCCTGCATTTACATATCTACTATAGAAACAAATACATGTTTATAAATGTTCTGTGTATGGCTGCTTGTGTGGCGTTGTTAATTACCTTACTTTCACTTTCTTTTCCGCGCCAAATTGAAAGCAACATTTGTGTCAGTGTAAATTACAGGAAAACAGCAATATGTGGTTCTATTAGCATGTCTCCATATATGAATAACTATACGTGATTCTCTATTTTATTATAGTTCCTCTATTTTTATTAAAAATTCCAAAAATATTTAATTCTAGTGATTAATAAACTTGCCCAACAAAATTCTGTAGAGTTAAATATTATAGCCGATTCTTTTGGGATATTTTCGTAGAATTCGAATATGACCGTAAAGATGTTGAATTAGTTTAGTTTTCGACCTACTAAGGTTTAAAAGTGTCAAAATATATCTAATATATACAGATATATAATATAGTGGCGTAGCCAGAGGGGGAGATGGGGAGATAGATCCCCAACCCCCTTCGTCACTAAACCAATACTTTTTTTTTAATATTGATTTAATAACACAATACCTTTTAGACTTCTGATTTGTAATTTTTAATTTTACGGCCTAAGACAAAATAAATTTTTATAAATATTTGTGATTATCCGTTATTGGATTATGCATGTGAATATTTAGTCTGTATACACTAGCCTTTTCGAGACCGGAGGCAAACCTCCGAGTGTGATTCTGCCATGAAAAAACTTCTAATAAAAACACGAAAATTTTAATTTTTTGCCTGTCGAACCTGTTTTATTTTTATTAAAAATATATAAAAACATGGCGCAACAACCAGATTTCTATCCATAGATACTTATAAACCAATAAAAAGTGTACTTGGAGAGTGTGACAATACTAACTGCTTTATGAATTGAGCAAATATACACAAAACCCTCAGTAAATCAGAAAGATTTATGGAAATTCGAAGTTAATGCTAGTAATATGCTGTAATATTAAAGAAAATTATTTAAAAACGAATTTTCTCGGAAAATTTACGTTATGGAACTTTTTATTCACTTTGTTTTCGTAGCTTAGTACTAATACCTACCCTAATTTCTACTTCGATTTTTAAAGGAGATACCATCGCAGGCCTATGTTATCTACTAATTTCTGGGATGGTATTCATGGTCTGTGTGAAGAGGAATCCAACTTCGAAGAGGAAGAGCACAAAAAATGCATATATGTTTATAATTTCTAAAACAAAGCATTTTTCTTATCTAGCAAAATACGAAATGGTATGACTGAATAGTATTTATGATCTCTATGAACACAAACACTACTGCGAAAAGAGAACGCGCAATTTCTCTAAAAATTGAAATTTATAGAAGTGTATAAATTTGCTTGTTGCTGTTTCTGAATAAAGAAGACTTATAGAGATCTAAAAGCTTAAATTTTTAGAAGATTTGTTCTAGCCATGAAATAGAAAAGAAACCGGGATAAAAAAGAGTCCTATAGAAATATTTCAACACGCAGAGTCTTATAAACCTATTATAAGAGTACAGTCTACGAGTAGAGTCTTACAAAACCTTTATAAAACCCATTGCCCTTAAGTCATAGACAAGAAATATATAACGGTAAAAATGGCTCATGTACAGTGGTGGAAAAATAAATAGGGACAGGACATTTTATCAAATTTTTTTCTTATTTTTCTTTTGTTTATTTAATACTTATTATTTTTTTTTATAAAAGTATACTTCAACAAAAAATATATAAATTTGTATTTCAAACTTTGTGCAAAAATTATAAAACTTCAACAAAATTGCTTCTAAATTTCTAACTTTTTAATCAGATTTTTAAGGATTTTTTTGAGTATGCAGTAAGTAGGCTACTAAATTTTAGTAGAAAAGCGCGTTGATTTTTGATACATTTTATTCTGAATGTATAACGCACTTCTCTCCATAAAAAAAATTCGAACATACTTTTTATGGAAGGAAATGCGGTAAAAAAACTTGCCAAAAAAACGAGTAACCTAGCTTTAAAACTGCATACTTAAAAAATTCTAAAAAATCTGTCTAAAAAGTTGAAAATTTAGATGCAAGTTTGCAAATTTTTTATAATTTTTGCACAAAGTTTGAAATATGCATTTATATGTTTTTTGTTAGATAATGGGCTATTTATATATAAAAAAATAATAAATATTAAATAAACAACAACAACAGACAAACAGGAAAAATTAGTTAAAATCTCGTGTCCCTATTTATTTTTCCACCACCGTATTTATGAAAAATTACACACAGGCGACGCCTCTAGCCATTGAGGATCTCACCTTTAAGCTATCGCTGATTTTTTTTTCTTCTTTCAGTTTACTGGCGAAAATATTCTTGAGGATAGTTGCCACCGGTTTGAAAGGTTTTATTAAATTAAATTGATAAAATAAATGAAATATTACAATACGGGTATCAAACAACACAAAAATACTTTTAAGGCGCAGTGAAATACGCTGGGTATTTGGGATATAAAATACAATGGTGGCATTGGTTTGGATATGTTTCGGATGATAAAAATCTCTTCTGAGCTAAACTTTTGTTGAAGTTGATAATAAATAAAGGGGTTTACGGAAAAACTAGCATTTTCTGCTGTTCTAAATTCCAATACTATTTTTATATGGCTGCCACCAAAGGATTTAAACTTTTTTCGCACTACTATTTATAAAAAAATTTATTGCGGAATATTACATTGAAAGACACATAAATCTATATGCAATAAAATGAAAACAAGTTAATGTTACTTAAAAAATAAATAAATAAAACTGGGCATCATTAATTTGAACCGTAACAGTGTAAGAAATTATTATTTTTTGCTTCTGTTCCAAAATTTCAATTTAAGCAATTATAAATTACCTTTACTGGGACACAAATGCGAAAAATGTGTAAAAATCTCAGCAGCATAGCAGCAAAAGAGCTTTAAGCGCACACGCATATACAAAGTAATTCATATATGTGTCTGTATGTATGTACATATGTATGTACATTGTTGTATGCATGCACTGCAGCTTTATCGCCGTTCATGAGAGGACACGGTGCAGCAAGTCGCCACCTCGAGCAGGAAAGATGGTTTGCAACACGCAATAATTCACAAGCAAAGGACCTGGCGCAGGCAGCCGCAGTAGCAGCAGTAGGAACGGTGACAACAACAACAAAAACCGAATGCGAGTGCGTTTGGCAACTATACTTACTTCTACTACGGTTGCAACAATAGTAATAATAGCAATAGTAAAATTGGTGGCAACAATAGATGTAGTGTTTCTTGGCTTTTGAGCACTGTGTTCGCATTGAAATTCATAATTTTTACGATTCGCACGACGGCTGACAGNTGTGTGTGTGTGTGTGTGTGTGTGTGTATGTGTGCTTCCAGTGATAATTCTTGCTTTGCGTAACAAGCTCACACAAGCTCTGATTTCAGTCCTGCGCCTCGATGTATGCAGAAACCTTCGCTTACATACATACATATTGCACTTGTGTGAGTATTTTTATGGCATCAAAGGTATAATAACTATAACGGCCTATTCTCATTCTGCATTGTGCACACACGAAGGTAGGAAGTCCTTGTCGTTGCAGCCAAAAAATCTTTAGCTGTAGCAATTGAAATGGTTGCAGAAGCAGTAGGCATCAGCGGCAACACGAATTTACGGCGGATGTTGCCTGGTGTGTTTATTGCCATTTTTGCAATTTATATGAATACGCAGCAAATGGTTGTACATACAAAGGGTGGTGTGACGAAGAGGCGGTACCGGGCGGTACGCAGTGCGTTGCAGACAAGTAGGCCGTTGGTTTCTAATATTTTATATTTCAGCTGAAGTGGAAGCAATGCGCTGTTGTTGCTCGCTTGAGTTTGCTTATTTTAGCCCATTCGCTTGCCTCCGCCTCAGTTTGCTGGGTCGCCACCGTTGTCTTTGCATTGGCCAACAATTTATAATATCGCCTTATTTTTCCAACCAGTTAAACATGAAATGCACAACACGTTTGCATAATGCAGATGTCTATTTTAATGCGTGCAGACAGCAGGACTGCGATTTTGTCGCAACAATGGTGTGTGGCGTGTGGCTCAAGTGAAATGGGACTCTACATTTGGAGGAGGTATAATTTAAGCGTTCAACTCACCTTACATAGCTATTGAATGTAGAATTTTTTCAGCAGAAATTTGTCCGGAATTATTGAGAGCACATTTGGATTTGGTAGCAGAGATTTTCGTTGAAACATAAACCGCGTCAGGTCGCCAATTGTGAAAGTTTCTACAACATTACTCTGGCCGGGTATTCGAAAAGAATTCCGATACGTTTGAAAGATAGATCAGTGATTAACTAGTTAAACAGAAATGAATGGACTTTTCATAGCGGAATAAATCTGCACCCAAATCCCGGACATACTTCTGCAAAGGTATACGGAATAGTTGCTCTACATTCCTTAGGGCGATACTATCCTTATTAGCAGTGACAAAATCAAGGTACAAAACCTTTTGTGAGTACTACATATGTATACAAGGCATATCATGAAAACAAGCTTAGCGTTCCGGTTTTATTAGAACACCTATGTCGAGAAAAGATTTTGGGTTTAAAAATTTTTTCGGCATCCGCGAAAAACATCCAAGTCGTGGTTTTTGCTGCAACGTTCTTATTTGATTCAAAATTTTTAATTTTTATGTCGTTGAAAAAGCGACGTTGAGGACTATAATTGGACCTCAAAAGGTTTTGGTCTTAGATACTAGGCTTTCGTAGAAAAAGCCGGCTTGAACTCCGCGTTTCCATTCGGAGCCCTTAGAGTACAGATTATGTACAGATCCTGGCGGGGGATCAAATTCGGAGAGCTTGCGGAATTCTCTTTCAGGTCGTGTATAATATATGTTCTGTAATATCTTAAGAAATACTTCACTTTTAGAAAGAAGGAAATAGGTTTGTATTCACAAAGTGCAGAATAGACCTGTAAGCTGATATCTGATTTCAAGTGTTAATGATTAAAGATGAATCGCTTTAAATTTTAGAAAATTATTATACTCAAAGTTTTTATTTAGATTGAGGCCGTTTATGATGAAAAAGTTTTGTGGAAAAAAGTTTAGTAACCCGATTCTTCTCGATTTTATTCAAAACTGCTACTTTCTCTGTTCTTTGCATTACACAAAAAAAAATTTTGTATAAATAAATGCAAGTTCAAAAGTCGAGCTCCAGCGAACTGTTAAGAATTGAGTCTTCTAGAGCAGGCAGGTGTTTCCGCTCTTTCGTTGTCCACCCATGGGTGTCAAGTCAAATGATCTTTTCACCGGAGTCTGATCAGCCATGCTTACTACATGTCCACGCATATAGCGAACTGTCATTAGGCGCGGATTCATTGTCATTATACAGAATTAAAATTTCACGAATACTTAATATATATACCTGAAAGAAATTTCGTTCGCAAGCCGTAGTATTTAAAGCATAACTTTTGACAGTTGTTTAACAAGTCGTTATAACCTCTTCTCCATGAAAACCAATCTTTATGTACCTGCCAACGACCAACTGCTTCCTTTACATTACAACTGAGCAAACCAATTCGAAATATGCCAGACACGTCTCTTAGGTGAGACATCAATGCGCCTGAGGTGCACTTCATTTTGCTTCGTTATTCATTTCACACCACAGCACTTGCAGCAGCTCGGCAACAGATGTCAACAACAACAATGACACCTTCAACTTCATTGCTGTCGAGTCGAGATACTGAATATGTACCTTCTTGGGCATATAGTATGTTGTTGTAACCGCAAAGGGACTTTTACAGCAACGGTTGATTGTGTACGACTGCTTGCACAGTACCAGACTGAGACGCGACGGTGTTGATGATGAGCAGCATACAAAAGTTTTCTTAAAAATAGCCTAAAGGTGTTTTTCGTTCATGAGCAACGGTGTTGGTAAAAAAGCGACACTCACGTGCGAAGGGTGCCAACAGCAGCAGCAGCAGCAACAGCAACAGCAACAGCTAAACTAAACGGTAACACCAGCGACAAAGGCAACGCGCAAACGTTTGGTGGGAGCAAATTTGGGGTGGGGAAAAACGCAATTGCACAATTGTTGACAGGACACTTCAACTATTGTTCCGAGTTTAATTCAGCGTGAAATTGGTTCGTGTTACTTGTGCAGTGCTGTGTCTATGAGCTGTGTGGGTGTTTTGTTGTTCGAGAAGTGTGAGTAGTATTGGTTTGGGTGATTGGTACGCCTCGAAGTTGTAAATTAAAATTGAAGAAAAAGTTTAATGAAAAACGCGTCAGCGCTGTTGAAATGAAGTAATTTTGCAACTTTAACTCTGGGGTACAGAATACATAGTTAAAGTTTCTTCTACTTACATACAAAATTCTTGAAACACGAGAACCCTTAATTCTATCTAAGATGCCTTTATCACGCACTCGTCTGCTTGATCAATACTAAGTTTCCAGTAACTTCAGGCAGGAAAATATATTTCGAAGTTGCGGTCAAAGTCAAATGATTTGGTCAATCTAATTACTATGTAGGATTGTGTTTAACGCTTCTGCCAGGCAGGGCTTAAGTGCGCCCGATATTACCCACCTCCCTCCCCTGCTCTGTTTGTTTATGCCTGGCCACCAGAGTAGTTCACCCTAGGTGAGGATAGGTCTCTTATGAAGGCGGTATACATCCACACCACTAGTTTCGATTTTAGTGCCGAGTTTCTGCTAAAGATTCTATTGCAAGTATAGTATGATATATAGGCCTTCTGTCTACGATATTCGATGATGATTCTCCAGTTCAGTTTGGTGTCCAAATACTTGGCGATAGAAGACAGATTGAGCATCTGATCATCTAGCGACGGGGCTTTGAGCTGGGGTATTTTGTTTCCATTTGAGCATAGCATAGGTTCGGTCTTGTCTGCGTTTACATTTAGCCTGCTTTCTGTGAGCCAAACATGTAACTATCCCAGTTCTCTTGCGAGTATTTCACTCACAGTTGAGGGGAAATTTCCCATAACAGCAGAACGCATTAGGGTTAGTCACAACGACTACTGCAGGAGGGGCTATGACGAATAAAAGCCTGAATCAATAAGGCCCTTACTCTGCGATAGCCCAGCACTAGGCAAGAAAAGACAGAAATTCCTAGGTATACGCAACTGCTAAGATTCGTATACGGCAGTTGCTAAGGTTCGTAGACTCCACGAATTGGTTTAAGGAGTAGGGGTTTTCGAATGGTGTGCATCACAATGGGACTTGATTCGGCCTAAGTGTGCTGGTGTCCTCTGGGCCTGTAGCCACTTCAACCTTACCTAACCTAACCTACCGACACAGGAAGTATAGGGACTCCCTGTTACTACATCCGATAACTTTCACTCATTTCTACCAATTAGCGTCGGCAAACACACCAATATTACTAACTTAGATAGGCTTGGTTTTATGATGTACAAAATTTCCCTCTGATATTTTCCCCTGGTAGCAGTAACTATTCCGTTGCAGGTTATTCTTCAGATGATTACGGTCTATAATTGTCACTTAAACCTCTAGCGCTAAGCACGGGGTTACTGGAGTTCCCCTCGCTTCGTGAGAGGCTCTGCTGCAGTCCGTTTGCCAATCCACAATTGCTCATTCGGATTGCGTGCCCCCAATCTCGTTCCCCGAAGAAAGTCGCTGCTCCAATGTTGAGGGCTTCTAACCGTCCACGCTGTCGCTGTCAGCATCAATCAATTCCTAACGGAGCTGATTTTGGGGTCTTCCTCATCTGAGGAAAAAATCACAGCAATGGTTGAATACAGAGTCCCTGCAAGGTCGACCTTTCACTTGGAGTGAAATGGTGAAATTTTTGATGTCTCGCTAATGGTTTTGCTTCAGTCGCTCGTTGATTATCGTAGCCTGCGACAGGTATCTGAACCTTTGAGTCAACGGTAGCATGTCAATCACTGGACGCTGTTATCACCACTTGGTGGGCAGAGTATCTGAGGATTTTAGAACCCTCTGTTGCGGGATATTGAGGGTAGTTATGATTAAATATAGGACGCGGAGAGGCGGTTAAATATTGCTGGGAAAGCGTCGGATTTCGAGATATTTTTCATGCTGTCTAAGGGTCCAGTATCCGTCCCTTTCAAGTCATGTCGTCCTGTGTGTTCGTTTTTGCGTGTGCTGTATAGGTCAATAGCCTGCTCATCTACTGAACATCATCCATAAGCAAGAATATTTCGTCTTGCGCTCTTTCGACAGAGTCCCATTGAAGACAACAGACACGGAAAAGCCTTAACGTGCAGTGGGCGAGGTTGATCCCTTAATAATCTAAAATGTTTTGTATGAGTGAGACTAATACACATTTTACAGTAGAGACTCATGAGTAGACTCCTAAATATTACTTTTATATCTTATATCGAACTGAAAAAAGCAACCCGAATTGCCTAGACGAATTTCCAAGCAAAAGTGTTGTCGAAAAGAGGCAAGCACAAGGTTTACCAATCTTCTTTAATTCTTTGCTCTTCACATTAGAATTAGTGAACATACTATGTTCAACAGTTAATCCTACGTTGAAAACCTATGACTTTTTCTTTGAGTTCTTAATTAAAAAAATGCACTAACAACTTAGCCCTGCTTAAATAAGGATAAATAATACTTCAACCATTTTAGTTGAGCACAAAAGGATTAGAAAATTACCCGGGTATATAAGTTTATAGGTCGATGTGTCTCATTTTCCCAAGCTCTTCCTTTAACAGAAAACTACAACAAATACTGTCTAGCCACTTTGCATATCTACATATAATTGTTGGCAGCAAAATACTGTCCATATTCCTCATTTCCGCTGTTCTCAGCTAATAACCGCCAGCACTGGAAAAGTATACCGAAATCAATAAATAACCGACACCTGTTTTGTGTTGTCGGCAGTCGTTTACCGCCGCCAAACGTAAATTATAGTAAATGTCTGCGACAGCGGCAATATTTGCGGCGGTAAATAGTAGCGCACAGAAAGGAGGCCGCTGCGAGGGCAGCAGCAACAGGCACACCCAGCTCACCTACACACCTACAAAGACTAGTGAGACAGCGGAACATTACACCGGCAATAATGATAATAATAATGGCAAGAACAACTATAACGGAAGTACAAGGCAATGATGACAACGATGGCAAATAATTGCTACGTGCAACATCGCGCAAAATACAACATACAAATAAAACAAGCATAATAACAAACAACAAATAAAAAAATAAGCGACTAACGAAATCGCGCCACGTAATACATTTGTGGGTGCGCGGCACTTGCGTCTAGCGGCGACGGACGGGCCCGGACGCCGTTCGCGGTATCAACGGTGGCGGCTGTAAATGATTATATTAGCAGTAGTAGCAGCAGCATCAGCACCTTGCCGCCACAACACCACAACGCTCCTCATTCCATAATTGTCTGTCGCTCTGAAATATATCGAAACAAACAACCTACCCATACTCTGCGCTGCTGGGTTGGTGTCGTGGCATCAAAATTAATGTTGCTTCTTGGTCGCGTTTCGCGGCTTTCATAATGTGCCGCTGTTGTCCGCGGCGGTAGATCGCGTTTTCCGCGTTCGCGCTTCGTTTTGTCTCTGTGAGCGCGTACAAATGTCATGAAAAAGTCATAAAAGAGAATTATGCGCTTTCACATTGCCAGCGACGCGGCCAATGGAGTTGGCAGGAATGAGCTACCAGAAGCGACCGCTGGCTTCGCGTTTCGCTTATTTGCAGCCGCAGCATATTCTGCAGTACTATGTTGGCATACACCTTCCGTTTCCGCTGGTGTATTTTTTTTTTGGTTTTATGTGTTTCGTGTTGGCGTCTTTACTTGTGCAACAGAGGCACTTCGACCGACCGCCTCACTAACCTCAAGCCAGTCAGTCAGTGTTTGGCGTATGACCAACGCGGCATAGAAATTATAAAAATTAACCGCGAAATGCTCTAATTACAGAAACACGTCCGTTGCGTTGCCTATTTGCGTGTTTATGTGTGTGTTTGTTCATAGTAGCAACCCAAATCGACTT
Organism: Rhagoletis zephyria; assembly: GCF_001687245.7. Lineage (NCBI taxonomy): Eukaryota > Metazoa > Arthropoda > Insecta > Diptera > Tephritidae > Rhagoletis > Rhagoletis zephyria. The sequence goes on along the minus strand of NW_016163208.1, from coordinate 269 downwards.
TCTCCACTGATTTTTCGTAAAGCGAAGGAAGAGATGATGTCGCGCTTGTTTGATGTATGACCGCCAAGTGCTTTATTTGTCCGCAGAATATTACGCGGCTTTCATTATAATTACTAGATTAACTCGCGAGCGGAGTTGGAAATGGAATTAAGAATTTTTTTTATGGAATGCACGTGAAGAGAAAAGGATTTATATGTATAAGTCTGTATGTATGCTTATATAATATATAATAAGCAAATTATGTTCAGTAGCAAACCCTTACTGAAGGA